>NW_006159692.1:5263219-5271277 GCF_000334495.1 Tupaia belangeri chinensis
TGTGGAAGTGGCCAGGCTGAACCCTGCTAAGTCTCTCCTGCATTTCAGGGTTCCTCGGCCAGGTCCACCTAGGGCCCTGCTCTAGGGAGATGGGGAGTCACAGGCTCTTTGGCAACCAGGCTGTCCTTTTTCTGCAGCCTCTTCAGCTTCACAGAAAGATTTTATTTGCAGATGGCCAGAGCATGGGCCTTAGACAGATAAGGGTCAGACACATTCTAAGCTGGCCCAGCTCATGCGAGTCTGGCAGGTGGCAGAAATCTCACCTCGTTCTTTTGGGGGTTTCCCATTGCTGTAAGTGTGGGTGTGTCCCCAGAATCTCAGCATTTCTCCTACTTTGTAATGCTGCTAGATTTTTTTTTTTTGAGAGATTTTTGCTATAGGGCGAGTACGCTCCCAGACAGACAGAGAGAGACATAGAGACAGAAAGTGAGAAATCACCCCCCAGAGGGGATGGCCACGCCGCAATCCCTTCTCCTCCATTCTTCTCTCGGGATCTTGGGCACGCACGCACATGCGCCCGGCGTGAGTTTTAAGCCACCGGGTCCGGGACACGAACCGCGGTCAACTACGTGGGAGTCCAGCGACATAGCCATTACGCTAACTGCTGGGTCCCTAGATTTTTTTTTTTCATTGTAATACTTTGTTTTTGTTTTTATTAAGCTTATGACACAAGCTATTTTGCTGCCTTTGTTTAAGTATTTGGAACAAAGAAAACCAATTGTGTTTTGTGTACCAGTTAATAACAAGGTCTTCTTTTATACTGCTGACATATATTGTGAGCAATATATATTACTGGCTCTTAGTTTTTTGTTTGTGCTTTTATTTTTTACTAAGTAAATGAAATAAGCTCTGTTGCCTATACATGTTTAATTATTTGCAGTAAAGAAAACTGATTAGGTTTTGCATTCCAGTTCATAAAGGATTTCTCCTCAATTCATCCAATAATTATAGTTATTTAAAACAAAGAGGGGCAGAGGCTTTTTTCTTTCTTCTTCTTCTTTTTTTTTTTAAGAGGTTTTTTGCTATAGGGTGCATGCGCTCACCAGAAAGACAGAGAAAGCAAGAAATCACCCCCCAGGGAAGATGGCCACACTAGAATCCCTTCTCCTCCATTCTCCTCTCAGGATCTTGGGTATGCACACACATGCGCCCAGCGTGAGTTTAAGCCACTGGGTCCAGGACTTGAACTGCGGTCAACTACATGGGAGTCTAACAACATAGCCATCACCAACTGCTGCTCCCCCTTCATCCTTTTTTCTATCATATTACAGTTCACTTCTCATTCGCAACTTAGTTCATTCAAACTATTCTAACAAAGATACTGTGAAGTGGAAGACTTCTAGACAGCAAATATTTATTTCTCACAGTTCTGGAGACTGGGAGACCCCGGTGCCATCAGGTTCCATATCTGGTTCATAGAAAGCACCCTGTGGCTACAACCTCATATGGGGGAAGGAGCACAATAGATCTCTGGAGTCTCTTTCATAAGGGCATTAATTCCATCCATGAAGACAGAGGCCTCATGGTCTAATCACCTCCCGAAGGCCTTACCTCTTAATACCATCACCATAGGGTTTAGGTTTTAATATAAGAATTTTGTCTTGGGGGGACACAAATATTTACACCATAGTAATATGTAAGGAACATGTTCTCAAGAGAACAGCCAACCTCAAAAATCATAATGCTCTATCATTTCCCCCAAGAACTATAGCAAAGTAACGGAAAAAGTGAGGAAATTCTCTCAAACCCAATTGGAGAGCTGCTGCACCAGTGTCAGGACTAGTGAATCACAAAGTCTTCCTCTCATGACGCGCACACGCAGTGGCTGGCTGGGTGCACTCTCTCAGTACATCTGATTAGAATTTTCACCTCAGCAAAATCATTCCTTACTACATATCAAGAAATTTTGGGATAACTCAATAGTAGTCAAAACCATAAATGCTAAACCCAAGAACAGCATTATGGTATTATTTATATTATGGTATTAATGGCATAATGACATTATTTATGTGTCAGTGGAGGGGAATGGTGAGGAGTAAGATGATGAAGAAGGACTTGACAAGGGAACCAGCAGTTAGCGTAATGGCTATGTCGCTGGACTCCCACGTAGTCGACTGCGGTTCGTGTCCCGGACCCGGTGGCTTAAAACTCACACCAGGCATGTGTGTGTGCGTGCCCAAGATCCCGAGAGGAGAATGGAGGAGACGGGATTGTGGCGTGACCATCCCCTCTGGGGGGTGATTTCTCGCTTTCTGTCTCTATGTCTCTCTCTGTCTGTCTGGTGAGCGCACGCACCCTATAGTGAAAACCTCTCAAAAAAAAAAAAAACTAAAAAAAAAAAAGGACTTGACAATTTCTTTTTTTACTAGTATTTTAAAAATAAATTTTTATCTATCTATCTATCAATCTATCTATCATCTATCTGTCAATAATTTGACCAGAGAGGGGCACACTGAGAGAGAGACAGAACCACAGTTGGCCATGTGGGAATCCAACACCTTTAACCATCATGCCCTGCTAGCCCCAGACTTGGTAATTTCTTAAAGAATTAGTTTCCCAGGGCTGGAAGGTGGTGTGGTGGTTGGCGTGCTGGACTCAGCTGACCACGGTTCAAATCTCGGACCTGGTGGCTTGCTTTTTCACTTTCTCTCTCTGTCTCTCCCTGGTCAAATGACAGAATAATAAAAGTGAATAAAATGAAACAAAATAATTTTTTTAAAAAACAATTAGTTTCCCAAGAGTTATTGTAGTAACCTGGCCTTTATATCCAAAATTGTGCATACGCATTTGGCCCAGCAGAGATGTCTGCCTTGAGATTTGAAAGTATGATACATAATATTTAAAAATTGAGAAGACTGTATTTTAAATGCTATCAGCAATTTCTGATTCTAGATGTAGCGATGTGAAGCTACAATTCAAGCTTTGTTCTAGGAAAACTTCTTGGATACATGTAATGCGAATAGTAACCATGGTTTTTTCATGATTTAAATAACTGGAAAAATTGAACTGCTCTATTTGGTAACATAAACTTCTCAGTGTATGTTTCAGCCAGGGCCAAGTTCTAACCTCTGCTAATTTGGGGGGAGACATGTTTCTTTCCCCAGACGACCTGCGGCTTACTCTTGTGCTGGAGTCTGCTCTTCCCAAGGCTCAGGTGGAGAGAGAGGCAGCCCTGGGAAAAGCATGCAGCAGCGCGTCCCTTTCTCGTAAAGAGAAGACAAAGGACTGAAACCGGGCCAGCTCTGGAACTGGACTGCCGCTGTTGCAGACACGCCCAAACCGAAGGATGGTAACCTACTATATCCAAAAGAAGTGGACATCCTCCCAGCCAATCATCCTGAAAAGAGGCAGCTCTTAGAACAGGCAGACATTGGACTACTACGAAGAGGGAAATAGCCCCTGCCCAGTTGACAGCTGGTGGCCACTGGAGCTGGGCTCACAAAAAGACAAGCTCGGGACTCGGCTGGAGTTAGCCTGCCACAAGGAGGCAGGCTGAGGCTGGAAGCAGACAGGAGGGCTGATTGCGAAAGACCCAGAAAGCCGGTCGGAGCCTGCGGGCTCCAAGAACAACCACATTTTTGCAGCGACTTCATGTTACCTATTTCACAGTGCTTCCCTATTCTGGCTCCAGAATTGAAAGTGAAAGTTTTGAAAATGTGCTGTTCAGTTCCTGCTGTAATGTAGATCCATGAGAAGGGCCTGTCTTGTGCTTGGAACAGTGGGGACAGTGAGGTAGGGCAGCCCAAGGGAGCTCGTTGGGCCAGGAGTGATTCGGAAGCCAGCACGGAGTGGTGCCGGGCAGAGGGGCCTCAGGGAGCTGACTGCTCCTGCAAACCATTCAGACTTCTGAAACATGAGCACGTCAGCCGGGGATCCTCAGATGCAGCTGAGGAGGTGAACTTGGGAAACTTCCGTCCGCACGGGGAGTGGGGCTGAGGGCTGTTGTAATGAGCCTCACGTGAACGTGACCTCACATGCTGGGAAGCCTCAGTGCCACCCGCGCCCTTGGAAGTGGAAATGATGAGTGGTGGCAGCCATACCACTGAGTGGTGGCCCTTGGGGTCACCTCCCCATGACCCCCAACTCCAGTTAGTAAACAGACCATGCAGTTTGGGGGTATTGCTGTGCTTGGTGGTGTTCAGTAGGGTGTTAATATCTCAAAGGATGAAGTAAGCCTCACTGCCCACATCAGACTGCGGTCGGTACAATGGGAGGCTGCGGAGGCCATTAGCTGTGAGTCAGGTCTCTCTCTGACTCTGCCACAGCTGACCCGTCAGTCCTCGGGTGTCCCCGTCAGCCCTGCTTGCTCAGACTGGCCAGCACCATCCAGCCATCCCACCTCCACATCTCTGAAACTCTGTTTTCTATACCATGCACTTCTTACATTCCGACATTTACCTCAACCACCAGCAGGTCATCATTTGAGATGGGCTCAAGCTTCTTATCTGGTGGTGTCTTTTCAAGAAGAGTGCTTAATTCAACCAAGATCCTGCCTCTGTAGGCAACTCCTTCCCCCTGAAAGGCAATCACACAGGGTTATTCCTCTAGGCATAATTAACAGCACAAAGAGCTCCGCCTCTGTAGGCAGGCTAATACGGCTACAAAAAATATTCCCTTCCCATCATCCTAACTTCTAACATGAAGTAGTTAGCAACGCTCTCAGCGGGATTCAGGTGTTTGGTATCCGAAGGAAGAGCCATCAACTTCAGACAGGATTCTGAAAGAGTGCTATGGGGTCCCAGGACGAACAGGGATCTTAGCCATGATGGAGGTCAATGTCAGACCATGCTCTGGATCCAGTAGGGTTCCCGGGCTTGGGGATGGCAGTGAGGGGAGCTCTAGGTCTCCTCACCGAACGTCAGCAAAGCAGCTCTACGTTCATCTGTGTTAACTTGGCTCTTTTCTCCACTTCATGCAAAAGGGAGCCGGCCTTGTTGGCAACCAGGGCAAGTCTCAGAGCAGCCAGGATGTGAAGGAGGAAGATGTTTCGGGTGGGGCTGAGCATGAGCATGAAGCGTGGATACTCCTCCCACCATACCCAGCACAGTGGGCAACAAGCCTTCCAGACAGGGAAGGAACTCTCCACCCCCGTCTCCGCCCCGTCCCAGTTGGGCTTCCACCTTTCCCTTCTGGGGGCTTTTCCTCTCAAGCTCAGCCCAATTTTTGAGACTGGAGAGTTTTAAAAAAAGACTTTTTTTCATTATTTTTTCCAGATTATTATTATTATTATTATTCCAAAAAAAAAAAAAAGACAGTTTTCTTCTATTCTAGTGGAAAGAATATTTATTTCGGGCCTCTATGTCCTCATCTATGGAATGGATGGGTGGGATCAGATCATGGATAGAAAAGGCTTTCAGCAGGCAGGTCACCGCCAACTGTCTGGTAAATTTCTGGAATGTGGCAATACAAAGAATCCTGAGGCAGCACCGTGGCTTTTGAGAAGACAGTCAGCGTCGGTTCCTGATGTCTGCCGTAAGTGCAGAAGCGGAAGGAGGTGGCCATTGGCCGTACCAAGTGAGGGGTGCCCCAGGATCCTTTCTAGGACTTGAGGGGCATGACGTTCCTGGCCTTCAACGCTTGGTCAGCCATGTGGAGGCTCTCTGGGTGAGTCATAGGGGGATCCTCTAAACATGATACCTAATTGTAACCACATGAACCAGGACTCATTAACAACAACCTTATTTAAGAAACTTACCTTACCAGTATTTAGTTCATCGTAGGGGTCTGGGAACCCCGTGTACTCTCTGGGACTTCCATACAGGTTCAGATAACAAGGTCCAAATGTTGGAACGAAGCCCACCTCTGTTTCTCCCGTATTTGCTGAGAGATAAACATCCTCATTAGATTTTCAAACTTTCACATTCAATTGATTGAAATAAATATTAGTTATTAGTTAGCCAGGGGAGACTACGGCCTTCCATGTTGCGCATTAGTTGTATTAGGGCAAATTATAAGCACTGAGACTTGTCATACTTTCTTCTTATTATTATTGCTATAAAATATTAAATATAAAACATTGGAGGGATAGTTCAGGTAAACGTATGCTTACAGAAAGACAACACTATTCAAATGAAAGAATAATAAGACTTTCAAGACGATCCTCACATTTTTTGCAAGTTTATAGTTGGCATTGTATTAAACATGTCCTTGACAACTGGGGTAAAAGATCATACTGTTTTGAGAAGCCATGTAAGTGATGTATCAGATTAACTTAATTTGTTTTCTCCCAAAATGTCACTTACTCTCAAGCAGTTAGTATAAATCTGACAGATGCTTTTCAAAATACAAGACATTTAAAATTTTTATATGTGACAGTGAACAGCCTGCCTGTGGTTCTAAGACCATATGATACGCCTAAGTGATATGAAAATCCCCATTCATTATGTTCTATCTCTAACGATCATCAGATAAATTCTGTTCTTGCTACTCCGTCTTAGTAAGAGTGTTCCTCAATATAGGACACGAAGGACGGTATAAGAAAATAGTAAAACCAGGGGCCAGCAGGTAGTGTAGTGGTTAAGGCTCTGGACTCCCATGTGGCCAACCATAGTTCGAGTCCCAGACCTAGCAGCTTACTTTCTCACTTTCTCTCCCTCTGTGTGTCTCACGCTGGTCAAGATTAAAAAATAATAATAAATTAAGTAATTTTTTTTTTTTAAAATAGCCAAATCAAGGAGAAACTGTGGGTAGGGATAAGAAAAGATGAGAGCTGCCTTCACCAGTCTGAATGACCCCCAGGGGGAAGAGAGATGAACTCATCTCCAAGATCAGAGTGCTCCGAAAACACTCTGAGAGCACTGCTCTGTGTCACCCAGAGCCGAATTTAGTGCTCCCAATGCAAAGAAGAACTTCCTATAAGTTAGGGATGTCCAACCATGAGGCAGATTGCTTTAGAGCCAATCAAAAGAAATGCTGAGACCATCAGCCTGTCTCTCAGGATGTACCAGGCTAATTCCCACTATGGATATGAGGGTGACAATTCCTTCTATGGATGGCCTTTTGCAACTCTAAGCCAGAAACTATGGATAAAAGATAAATGTGGACTAGCAGGTGAGCAGCATGCCCGTTAATGAATAACTGACCTAATTATAGAGACGTGCACAGCCCAATCATTTTCATTATGTGAGGCTCGCCAGAAACTTAGACATGTGTGCACACTTTCGGGGAGAAGGAAGGTAGAAACCACACACATGGGCATAAATGAGCTGACCAGTAATCTCAGTGAAGAGATGGGGGAAATAATTTAAATTAAGATAGAAAATAGGATGTATGGGCCAGCTAATGGCCTGGTGATTAAGGTGGCTGGATCCCACATCGCTGATTATGTGGTTCACGTCCTGGACCCAGCGGCTTGCAAAACACGCTGGGCATGTGTGCATGTGTGCTCAAAATCCTGAAGAGAAAAATGGAGAGAAAAATGGAGGGGAAGGGATTGAGGCATGGTCATTCCCCATCAGGGATGTGTTCTCACTTTTCCTCTCCCTCTCTCTGTGCGTCTCTGGTGAGCACATGCACCCGCTGGCAAATTAAAACAAGTGACACTAGTAGGTGACAGGGTGAGACTTGGTAATATCCTGGAGTGCCACATATCACACGCTTTTGGAAATCTCTCATGAAACCCAATAAAGGCCAACAGTTTTTCCAACTGATATTTCTCTGAAGCTTGTTTTTATCTTCAAGAGCAGGCTGAAATGAATGACTATTGTATGTGAACACATAAATGACTTTGGTTTTATCCACTCGACTATATGTAACATTACAAAGTTGACTAACGGAGATTTAATAAGCAGGGCTTAAACTTCTTTCCTTGTGGTCAGATATTTCGGTATGGGGGAAGGATGTTGCATGAGAACAGAGGGTTAAAGAGAGATTTATAGAAAGGGAAGGAAGTAATTTCTAGCAGTTGAATCACAGAATGTTCAAGTAAACACAGACGTTGCACCCCAGTCATGCCACATTAAGAAAGGGCACACTGGAGCCCACAGAGATGCTGTGGCTTGTCCAAGCGCCCACAAGTTGGCAGATGTAGGCCCAGCACTTGATTGCAAAGTCCACAGA
>NW_006159692.1:5274038-5292781 GCF_000334495.1 Tupaia belangeri chinensis
GCCGTAAGTGCAGAAGCGGAAGGAGGTGGCCATTGGCCGTACCAAGTGAGGGGTGCCCCAGGATCCTTTCTAGGACTTGAGGGGCATGACGTTCCTGGCCTTCAACGCTTGGTCAGCCATGTGGAGGCTCTCTGGGTGAGTCATAGGGGGATCCTCTAAACATGATACCTAATTGTAACCACATGAACCAGGACTCATTAACAACAACCTTATTTAAGAAACTTACCTTACCAGTATTTAGTTCATCGTAGGGGTCTGGGAACCCCGTGTACTCTCTGGGACTTCCATACAGGTTCAGATAACAAGGTCCAAATGTTGGAACGAAGCCCACCTCTGTTTCTCCCGTATTTGCTGAGAGATAAACATCCTCATTAGATTTTCAAACTTTCACATTCAATTGATTGAAATAAATATTAGTTATTAGTTAGCCAGGGGAGACTACGGCCTTCCATGTTGCGCATTAGTTGTATTAGGGCAAATTATAAGCACTGAGACTTGTCATACTTTCTTCTTATTATTGCTATAAAATATTAAATATAAAACATTGGAGGGATAGTTCAGGTAAACGTATGCTTACAGAAAGACAACACTATTCAAATGAAAGAATAATAAGACTTTCAAGACGATCCTCACATTTTTTGCAAGTTTATAGTTGGCATTGTATTAAACATGTCCTTGACAACTGGGGTAAAAGATCATACTGTTTTGAGAAGCCATGTAAGTGATGTATCAGATTAACTTAATTTGTTTTCTCCCAAAATGTCACTTACTCTCAAGCAGTTAGTATAAATCTGACAGATGCTTTTCAAAATACAAGACATTTAAAATTTTTATATGTGACAGTGAACAGCCTGCCTGTGGTTCTAAGACCATATGATACGCCTAAGTGATATGAAAATCCCCATTCATTATGTTCTATCTCTAACGATCATCAGATAAATTCTGTTCTTGCTACTCCGTCTTAGTAAGAGTGTTCCTCAATATAGGACACGAAGGACGGTATAAGAAAATAGTAAAACCAGGGGCCAGCAGGTAGTGTAGTGGTTAAGGCTCTGGACTCCCATGTGGCCAACCATAGTTCGAGTCCCAGACCTAGCAGCTTACTTTCTCACTTTCTCTCCCTCTGTGTGTCTCACGCTGGTCAAGATTAAAAAATAATAATAAATTAAGTAATTTTTTTTTTAAAAAATAGCCAAATCAAGGAGAAACTGTGGGTAGGGATAAGAAAAGATGAGAGCTGCCTTCACCAGTCTGAATGACCCCCAGGGGGAAGAGAGATGAACTCATCTCCAAGATCAGAGTGCTCCGAAAACACTCTGAGAGCACTGCTCTGTGTCACCCAGAGCCGAATTTAGTGCTCCCAATGCAAAGAAGAACTTCCTATAAGTTAGGGATGTCCAACCATGAGGCAGATTGCTTTAGAGCCAATCAAAAGAAATGCTGAGACCATCAGCCTGTCTCTCAGGATGTACCAGGCTAATTCCCACTATGGATATGAGGGTGACAATTCCTTCTATGGATGGCCTTTTGCAACTCTAAGCCAGAAACTATGGATAAAAGATAAATGTGGACTAGCAGGTGAGCAGCATGCCCGTTAATGAATAACTGACCTAATTATAGAGACGTGCACAGCCCAATCATTTTCATTACGTGAGGCTCGCCAGAAACTTAGACATGTGTGCACACTTTCGGGGAGAAGGAAGGTAGAAACCACACACATGGGCATAAATGAGCTGACCAGTAATCTCAGTGAAGAGATGGGGGAAATAATTTAAATTAAGATAGAAAATAGGATGTATGGGCCAGCTAATGGCCTGGTGATTAAGGTGGCTGGATCTCACATCGCTGATTATGTGGTTCACGTCCTGGACCCAGCGGCTTGCAAAACACGCTGGGCATGTGTGCATGTGTGCTCAAAATCCTGAAGAGAAAAATGGAGAGAAAAATGGAGGGGAAGGGATTGAGGCATGGTCATTCCCCATCAGGGATGTGTTCTCACTTTTCCTCTCCCTCTCTCTGTGCGTCTCTGGTGAGCACATGCACCCGCTGGCAAATTAAAACAAGTGACACTAGTAGGTGACAGGGTGAGACTTGGTAATATCCTGGAGTGCCACATATCACACGCTTTTGGAAATCTCTCATGAAACCCAATAAAGGCCAACAGTTTTTCCAACTGATATTTCTCTGAAGCTTGTTTTTATCTTCAAGAGCAGGCTGAAATGAATGACTATTGTATGTGAACACATAAATGACTTTGGTTTTATCCACTCGACTATATGTAACATTACAAAGTTGACTAACGGAGATTTAATAAGCAGGGCTTAAACTTCTTTCCTTGTGGTCAGATATTTCGGTATGGGGGAAGGATGTTGCATGAGAACAGAGGGTTAAAGAGAGATTTATAGAAAGGGAAGGAAGTAATTTCTAGCAGTTGAATCACAGAATGTTCAAGTAAACACAGACGTTGCACCCCAGTCATGCCACATTAAGAAAGGGCACACTGGAGCCCACAGAGATGCTGTGGCTTGTCCAAGCGCCCACAAGTTGGCAGATGTAGGCCCAGCACTTGATTGCAAAGTCCACAGATGGGCACCCTCCACTCCGCTGTTCATGTTTTTAGTCTAAACCTGGTCCCGTTGGTGACTGTGCTGTATGTCATGAATATTTTGCTTTCATTCAGGCTCTTCAGGGACAGGGACACACATGATCGACAGTGATCCACTGCATGTCACCCCGATAACAAAAGCTTCACGCCTTTCATCCAGTCAAAACTCTCTTTCAGGATGTTGAGCCCTTGCACTTGTCTGGTTATGCATTAATATGAAGAACTTTCCTCAACAGGTCTCCTGGGAAACCCATCCCCTCACAAGCTAAGTCTCTTCCTGCCTTCAAACTTGCCCAACACACATTTACGCAAAGTCGTTCATCCAGCTTCCCAGAGTCCTTTCTGAAGGGCCTATGCAAAATAAAAATAAAGTCTTTCGCCTGACCCCGCTACAACCCGCTTCCCAAATAATATTTTCCATTCCTCCTTCACCTCTTTGAAGCCCCATTGCATTTTCAACATCTATAAGTTATTTAGCTCTTAGAACCTTAAACAGGTGCCTATTCTGTGACTGGAGTATAAATTCCTTTTGGGGGAGGTGGTGGTGGTGGCAGGATGTAAGTATGTTTGTTTTGATCCCCTAAACTTCTGGTACTGGTTCTATCATTGAGTATTACCAAGTAAGTATTGGCCAATTATCTGAACAAGTGAATGAAGGAATGAGGTGTTTCCATATCTGCTGAGTTTGCTGCAAACCTGAGGACTACTTAACATTCACATGGTCTAATTATGCGATAATGATTTTTTAAAATGCAGAATTGGCATTGTGTCCATTACATAAAGGCAGATGATAGCACCTTAGATTTACCCAGAGCTTTCGAGTTTGCAAAGGTTTCCCATATGCAGTATCTCTCTCCCTCTCTCCACTACTCTGGGTAATTAGTGTGGCAAAGATGACCGTGATTATTGGATGGATCATGACCCTCTCCCAACACCAAAGTCCGACTCTATTAGGGGAACAGTAACATCTGCCTTCGAGATGGCCAGGTATGGAGACCAATGAACAAACTTGCAGAAAATGGTGAGTGCTATGTGAACCAAGGGACTCCTAACGATCCATCCTTTATATTTGGAAGGTGAAGACCTTTGTTTGGTATCTTCTAACCGAGAGATCCATGACAAAAGTGGAGGAAAGTTACTTCAGGTTATTTCAGAGCAATTGGCTTAGTGCCCCCTATTTTTACCTACTGAGTGTAAACAACATAACAAGAGCTGTTACATCTCACAATTATTTGCAACAAAGACAGAATGGTATGCCTCTTGGAGAAGTTATGAGCTACAGCAAAGCCTGGTTAGCTTGTTAGCTCTAAGTTTAGCCATGCAGGACAACCACACAACTATACAACATTTAAACAAAAATGACAATGCTAGCAAAACTATTTCTAAGATGCAAAATGTCAGAAAAAAAAAAAGGAAAAATGAAAAGGAAAAGATTCTGAAGGGTATCAATTAATATATTCTGGGATAATAGCAGATAGAAAGAGCTAATAGGCATCAAAATTACAAAGCATAAACCTGTATATGACGCAGCCCCAGTTCCCGAAGATGAGAAATCTATATAGTAAAAACATGATTGGTTAAACAACACAAGAAACACGGGCATTGTAAAACAGACATTGTAAAACAGACAATGGTCATCAAATCCAGTGCTAGGTCAGTGGTTTAGCAATACCAGAAAAATCCCAAATTCAGAGCCGCATCACAAGACCTCTTTGTTATTTATACCCCTTTGTTATTTATCTTACCAGTTAGATACAAAATGGCTCAAAACTTTGTGACAACTGACAGAACAGCCACTTGTGGATAACGCAAACTCGCCAGTCCCAAGGCAGCCAGGCATGAGAAAACCAAGCTTCCCAAGGTCAAAGAAGGCCTGGGGAAGTTACTGATTCATGTTTTTTAATAAAACAATTACTTGTCTTATGACTTAGTTAGGACCTCGGCCAGAGAATCCAAGTTAATTTAGTCTGAGACTGTATAAGCAAAGGACTGTAGTTTATGGGACATTCTTTGATTCAAAGCATGCATGGTTTGTTTTTTTCTTGGGGAGGATGACAGCTCTTGTTACTTGGAGACACCAGAACAGACAGTGTGCAGGGCCTGCAATGAGTGAAGGTCTCAGAGTCTGGTGCCCAAATTACTTGTCACAAGTTCTGATTTTAGTTTTTCTGGATGTTTCTATCATACCGGTAAGAAAATGCTTATAGTCTTGAATAATTATCCTTAGAAATTGTTTAATTATTTCTTACTATAAAAAATGGATTTCCCACCCTTAGCCCCAAATATTTATAGCATGGTTTTTCAGTTCCTCTGTGAGTTACTTTTAGGATTTAATCTGCAGTCACACTGTCTGGATTCCCCACTTGATAAAATGTAGCTGCTAGCACTCCTACCCTTCACCTCCACTCCTCTTCCTCCTTCCACTTGTAACCTCCACCTTCTACAGTTTTAATTTGCTATAGGTGATGGCATTTACATTCTGTTCACAGCTTTGACTATAGGTTTAATAAAAAATCAAAACAATAGAAGTGCTCACATTATAAAAATATAAATAAATATTGTTCTCTGCAGAGGAAAGGAATGGACTGTGAATATAATTCCTCTGTGGGTGCTCCAGTAACGTGATCCCCAGGCCAATCAGCAGAAAAAAATATTCACATGGAATCTCTTTCGTACTTTCTACCAATTAACCACTCAAAAGAACGCCACACACAATTTTATAATCCCTCTGTAATCTCGTCTTTGTTCACTTCCTTGTTTTTCTTGGAATTTCTAATTGCCTTTCTTTTCTTGTTTCTTGAGAGAGGCAGTCTACTTTTTTGCCATCCCTCTCCAGATCTTTATTCATGTTCTTACTTGGATTAATAATAATAATAATAATAATAAACTCATAAAGCCTTCTTTCAAACAAGATGAAGATGAGAAGAGATTTTGGACAGGGGCAAGAAGGCCAAAACCATCAATAGTAGTTGCCTTGATTATTACTTATTTTGTTACCCATGACCGAAACATCACAGTAAAGATTCGTTAGTCTCATCAAATGAGTTTTTAAGAAGCCAAGCCTTTGCCAAGTGGATGCCCCAATTCATTCTTTCTACAGAAGTTCCATATTCCGTCTTGTTCTACACTTGTTGACCGACTTACCTTCTACTTCCCCACCAGAAGCAGCAATTTTAGAAAGGTATAGATATGTTGTTCCTACCACATCATTTTTGGTAAGACGGTCCCTGTGAGGGGAAAAAAACAGGTTAAGACCTCCCCCTTTCAACATATGTCTTCATTTTAATAACAAAAGAAGATAGAGCTGAGAACCCAAGATCTCAGAAACTCAGGAATCATCCTGCCCAGTAAGCCTCAAGCTTTGCTATACTTAAGAATCATCTGGAAACTCTCTACCTCATCCCCTGCCCAATGCAGTAAGCCTGGAGTGGGGACCAAGAGCCTGTATTTATACCAAGTATATTCTAATTGACTCTGATGCAGATGGTCCTCCAACCACCCCTTAGAAACACTGATCTTGTTGGACAATTCACTCTGCAATTATGAAATAGAGATTTTACAGAACGGTCAAAGAATTTGTGTATGGCCACCCTCAATGCCATTGTCATGAAATGAATGATCAATTACAGGCACATTATGTGACAGATATAATGTAATCACATTTTATAAAATAGGTGTATGCATCTTCTTTGTTCATGCTCATACTAATTATTATGATGGCCTAACAATTACAGTGGGATATACGTATAGAAGGGCCCATCATAGAGAGAAAAATCCCCCTCTAGTCCAAATATTTATTGAGCACATGCTATGTGATAGGTGTTGATTTTCTGAGTACAGTTGCTTGCCTAGAACGTAAATCTCACCTGTTTTGGGGACAAATTTTTCAGGCCCACTATGGGTATATACGACTTTATTTTCCTTCTGAGGGTATCTTAGAGAACCTGTGACCCTAACCCATTGTCGAGATTTGGTTGATAATTTGTCTCCCAAGGTTTGGGTTTTAGAATTTGCTTAGTGGACAGTAATTGGATGTCCTCAACTCATACATTGGGTGACCAGCAGATGGCATCATGGTTACATCGCTGGACTCCCACATGGCGGACCATGATTTGAGTACTGGACCCAGAGGCTTGAAACTCACACCGGGCACTTATGTGTGCATGCCCAAAATCCCAAGAGGAGAATGGAGAAGAAGGGACTGAGGCGTGACCATCCCCCCGGGGGTGATTTCTCATTTTCTGTCTCTCTATCTGGCTAGTGCACACGACCTATAGCAAAAATCACTCTTCAAAAAATAGAATAATGTTATACAATATCCACATGCTTCGTTCTTCAATGGTAAGTAAGACATGTCTACTTTCAACTTACCAGTCATATACTGTTAATTTTATTTTTTCACACATTGAAGGAAACTGTTAGAATGAAACAGAATAAAAGGTAGTTATTTCTCAGTTTACTCCGTACCTATTGAAATAAGTATTCTTACGTTTTCTTAGAGAAAAGAAAATCAAACCTTGATCTGAAGGTTGACGACTTGATTCCACTCAGGATTAGCATTTTTTTCAATTATATTTGTGCAAACCTGCAAAATCACCAAAGCAAAACTGTAGATATTTGCTAAAATATAACATGGGCTCAATACTGATCTGCTTCTTCTGTGCACTAAAAGCTCATTTTTATCTATTTTTTAAATGTTCAATTGCCAGATTTCTAACATTAAGTTAATGTAACAAAGCACAAGTTAAAGTTTACTGGGCATTTTTTATATGCTGTTTAATAGCAATGAGATCATTAACACATCTAAACAGACCTTTGGTCCTGGCCACCGGCCTTCCAGTCCCCTACTCCACACAAGCTCCCGGTCCAGTCTTTCCACCATGGCCTACCCAATTGCTCAGGCTTACAACCAGCCTCAGCCACAATGTCTTCCTCAGCACACACTTCATCTAGTCCATCAGTAAATCCTGACACTTCTGTGGCAGGTCCTGAAATACTTCTCTCTGCAGTCGGTTTCTGTCTGGGTCCCTACTTCCTACCTTGCATGTCACTGCTGAGTAACAACTTCAGTGATCCCCAAGATACACTCAGAATAAAGTCTGGGGACCAGCAGTTGGTGTAATGGCTATGTCACTGGACTCCCATGTAGTTGACCATGGTTCGAGTCCCAGATCCGGTGGCTTAAACTCACGCTGGGAGCATGTGCATGCGTGCCCAAGATCCCGAAAGGAGGATGGAGAAGGGATTGCTGCATGGCCATCCCCCTGGGGGGTGATTTCTCGCTTTCTATTTCTGTCTCTCTTTGTCTTTCTGGTGAGCACACACACCCTATAGCAAAAACCTCTAAAAAAACCCTTAAAAAACATTATCTCTCTCTCTCTCTTTTTTTTCTCTCTCTCTCTGTTCCTCTCTGGTCAAATTTTTAAAAAATAAATAAATAAAGATTTTTTTAAAAAAAGGATAAAATCTGGATTTCTGTTCAGGCTCGTAAAGTCCCACCTGCCCTAAGCCTGCACGTCTCTGACCTCATCCCTTAGTTCTCTCCCTTGCTTCCTCTACTCCAGCCACATGGGCATTCATTCATTCGCTGCAGACATGTTTTCTCCTAGGGGCCTTTCTGTTCTTGTCTCTGCCCAGAAGCCCCTGCTCCCAGATCTCTGCACCTCCGGGCCTCTGCTCAATCAGCACTCCCTCCAAAGTGTCCTACCTGAGAATCTCACATAAACACCCCTCTCTGTACCAACCACTTCTGGGCCCTGCTTTATTTTCCACTCATACTTAGCACCACCTGGAAGTGTATGTTTACTTGTTCACTCATTCATTGTCTGTCTCCTCTCTGCCATAGGAAGCCCCAGAGAGCCATGGCTGTCCCATCTGTTCATTTCTATGTCCCCAGCACATGGGCCTGTCTCTGGGACTTAGCAGGCTCACAATAATTACTTCTCACATTAACTCACTTTCTCAGCAACGCTGTGAGTCTATGATTACCCCCATTTACAGTTCAGGAAGTCAAAACTTAGAGGGTAAGGCATTTGACTGCCTATGGCGTGGAGTGAAGTCTGAATTTAAATCCCATCTCATCTCTCCCAAGAGCTGAGTGCTTTTCCACCGCACCCTGTCTGACCCTTCTGGGAAGTAATAGTCCACCTTTTGTGTGATGGTTTGGCAGATCTTGCTCTCATGAGTAAATGGCTCAAACACATAGAAGATGCTAGTTCTTCATGAAAACTGTGGCGTTTGTTACTCTACGGAATCTCCTCACCAATCTTTGACCATCTCTGTAGGTCAAAATGGTGGTCACAAGTGTCCTTCTACAAAGAGTCTCTCAATCTTTTCTGGAGGACTTTTCCATCTGACCTTCCAGTTTTAGCAGCTCACAGGGACACTGAAGGGAATCCAGACAGGAGGGCACAGCTGAGTGTTGGGGGACTATATGATACATTATCACAGATACTTGGGATTGATGAGCGAGCTGGCCTAAGAGTAACATAACGCTTGGTCTTGGACATATAACACAATTCAGTGGTAGCCTTCAGTATTAGAATCATGCACGAGATGAATTTTCTAATTTGAGCCCTGCATAATTTCTACTCCAAAATAAGCCTGTCTGGCAAGGTCAGCCTCAGATAATCTGAGTCCCCAAGGTGTGCCCAGCTCATCAGGGGGCTATTTTAACAAAGAATAAGCAGAAATGCACTCCAAGGAGAGCATAGTGTTTCACATATTTGTTCCTATAGGCACCTGCATTTAGATCATATACAAACCTTCTTTCCAGCAAAGGAAACTTCTACAAAAGGATCCACGAGGTTTTTCTTGTCTGCGTTGCCACCAAATATTTCCTTTACTGTCTGTGAGAAGGCATCATCCACTGGAAAGTAACATGTCACACAGCATAAATTAAATTTGACCCTCTTAAAAGATCAGAAATTATTCAGTAACATTAGAAAATTTCTCCCAGGGCAGGCCAGTCGGTGATGTGGTAGTTAACTGGACCCCATATGGCCAACGGTGGGATTCAAGCCCCAGACGCAGTGGCTTCAGGAACACACCAGGCACATGTGTGTGCGTGTGCCCAGAATTCTGAGAGGAGGAAGAAACAGAGAAGAGACTGCAGTGTGACCATTCCCCATGGGGGCTGCTTTCTTATTTTCCTTCTCTCTCTGTCTCTGTACATTGGGCACATGTGCTCTCTGGGAAAAAATATCCCAGGCCAGTTGGTGGCGTGATGGTTGGGACACCCCCATGGGGGCTGCTTTCTTATTTTCCTTCTCTCTCTGTCTCTGTACATTGGGCACATGTGCTCTCTGGGAAAAAAATATCCCAGGCTAGTTGGTGGCGTGGCGTTTGGGACACTGGGCTCCCACAAGGTCTACTGTGGTCTGGGTCCTGGACCTGGTGGCTAGGGGATCACACCAAGCACATGTGCGTGCAAGCCCAAAATCCTGGTAAGAGGGTGGAGGAGAGGGGAATGCAGTGTTGCAATGTGGCTGTCCTCCCTGGGGTGTAGCTTCTTGCTTTCCCTCTCTGTGTCTCTCTCCCTTGAGTGCATGTGCCCTATAGGAAAACCCTAAAAAAAAAAAAAAAGAAAAAGAAAAAAAAGGAAAGAAAATAAAAAAGTCTCCTAGGGCTGGCCCCAGACCATAGTGGTTAAGGGAGAAGGATTTCACTTGACTAATTGTGGTTTGAATCCCAGTGCCAGCAGTTTGAAAAGCATGTGGGGTATGCGTGCGTGCCCCAAATTCCAACAGTATGGAGAAAGAGAGATTGTAGAATGACCACACCCCACTGGAGTGCTTCTCTCTTTCTTCTCTCTGTCTCTCTCTCTGGTGAGTGCACATTCCCTCTGGCAACTGACAAAAGGAAAGCTCTCCTCTGCATGACCACGGTTTCAACAAGGGTCATTCTCAGGACCGGCCAGCAATAGCAGCTGGGATCCTTTCTGTTTTAGTTGAGAGAGAAAGAAATGTTTTCTCCTCACCAAGGTTCAAAATGAACAGAATGTCTTAAAAAATAAGTTGAAAAGCCATTTTGATTACGTCTGATTATTTATGGAGGAAGGAAGTAGAATAATGAAAGTCTGCTCAGTCGGGGTAGGTGGAAATTCTCTAACTCGGGCCTGGCTTCAATTTGGAAAAGGTGATTTAGGTTAAAATGACATAGGCTCAGGCTCAGTCTGGCTTTTTCAGAGAAATTTGAGAAAAACTGGCATAATCATCAATTCATAAACACTACATTTAGTCAACTATGATCTGTTTTAACAAACTCACAAGTAAGAAGAGATCGACTAACTAGGTCAGTATAGGAAGTGTAATGTGAAGTGTGATTTATTTACTTCTTTTAAGATATTGTCTGAGGGAAGGATGGTAGAAGGAGGTGTCACTGGGTCTTTAAAAAGCGAGAAGGGTTTCCAGGAAAAGCAGCAAATCCTGAAGAGATCCCAGGTCTGTACAGGGGGTGCTGCCTCCTAGGGACTTGGAGAAGGGTCCTCCGTCCCAGAGCCCAGCAGGAAGCAGGCAGGCCCAGCATGCCAGATAGGCCACTGGTGAGCAATGGCAGACGATCAGCTGCCCTAGGGCCTACCCATGGAATCTTTGGCTAAACACATCTTATAATGTGACAGGGACAGACTTCTAGATATTGAGCTTTACCATCCTTTGCTCAGCTCTTTTTTAAAAATTGTCAGAGGGGGAACCAGCAGTTAGCGTAATGGCTATGTCGCTGGATTCCCACGTAGTTGACCGCGGTTCGTGTCCCGGACCCGGTGGCTTAAAACTCACGCCGGGCGCGTGTGCGTGCGTGCCCAAGATCCCGAGAGGAGAATGGAGGAGAAGGGATTGCGGTGTGACCATCCCCCCTGGGGGGGTGATTTCTCGCTTTCTGTCTCTATGTCTCTCTCTGTCTGTCTGGCGAGCGCACGCGCCCTACAGTGAAAATCTCTCCAAAAAAAAAAAAATTGTCAGAGGTTGCATGTGCTCTCCAGAGAGAGACAGAGAAACAAAGAAAGATACATAGAGAAAGCACCTTCAGTGGTGTGCAGTTAACCTGTGACCCCCTTCTCCTCCATGTCTCCGTCCTATCAGGATTGGGGTATGCATGCATAAGCACCCAGTGTGTTTTTGAAATCACTGGGGCAGGGACTCACACTGTGGTTGGCCATCTGGGCTCCAGCTCCCTTAATCACCAAGCCACTGAGCCAGTCCTGCTCAACTATTTTTAATAGTCCAATAGCAGACTCAATACTTGGTTATAAAATTTCACATTTTCATTTGGGACCTAAGGGATTGGAAGCACTGACTGCTTGCCTCTCCTTGACATTCACTACAAGAAGAAGAAAAAGAAATTAGGTGCAGCAGGTGGCGTGGTAGTTAAGGCGCTGGACACTCCCATATGGTAAACCAAGGTTTGAGACCCAGACCTGGTGGCTTGCTTTCTCGCTTTCTCTCTCTCTCTCTCTCTGGTCAAATTAAAATAAATAAATGAATAAACAAAATTAATTCTTTAAGAAAAAGAAATTAAAGGATGAAAGGATAGAATAGAATAGACCAATGGCAGGTGCTCAACAGGGAGCAGGGATGGCCAACCAACTGACTGGCTGCCCTATGAACTGCAGCAAGCTTTCAAGGGGCCTGAATGAATGAAGGTAAATCCATGGAGGCCTTTCAGAAGAGAAGCTAAGGCGGGGACTGGAGGAGTCCGACCCGGTGGGGCTGGTCCCCGGCAGGGGACATTGATCAGGAGACGAACTCATGCAGAGAACTGATAATCCCGGGGCATGAGTCAGGTCAGGTCAGTACGTACTCTGGGGGATATCCTCAGCTCGGTAGATTTTCAGCAAGAAGGTGACCCACCGGAGGGCAATGCCAGCGGGCAGTAACAAGTTGCTCTCCACGTCATCGCTGTCGACGTCGCGATCTTGTCTCTCAGGCTGGTGGGGATGCATGATTGAAATTACACACACAGAAGAGGAGCACTCATAAAAGCCAAATCAATGCTCACACGATGAAGCCAACCAGTACTGTTCCCATCAGGATGTCCTGTGTTTTAGGCTTATAAATTCAGTTGCCAGTTTTCTTTCATTTTTGAGAATGTTCTATAAAATCAATGCTTGTGTGTTTCTGTGTCCTGTAATTCTATGAGCACCAAATAGTAAAATGTGTATATTCCTGGTGTTCTCCCACGTTCTCTCTGGTCACTTAGCATTCCCTAGTTTACTCCAGTCTTCCAGAACAATCACCCTTGAAAGCAGCCATGCCTGGTTTAACAAGTAAGCTGTTCTTTCTAAGTAAAATCAGTATTTCTAATGATGCAAGCAAATCATTAATACACGCATATTGCATATCGGGGCCAGTAGGTTGCAGGGTGGTTAAGGTGCTAGACTCCCACATGGTCAATTGCAGTTTGAATGCCAGATCTTGTGGCTTGAAAATTGTGCCAGGCACATATATGTGCATGCCGAAAATCCCAGAAGGAGAATGGAGGAGGAGATGGTCATCCCCCCTGGGGAGTGATTTCTCACTTTCCTCTCTCTCTGTCCAATGAGCACACATACCCTATGAAAAAAAAAAAAAAGAAAAAAAAGAAACACCTTTCAAAACAAATAAGCAGGAACTAGCATTTGGCATAATGGCTATGTTGCTGGACTCCCATATAGTCAACCATGGTTTGTGTCCCGGACCCAGTGGCTTAAACTCACACTGGGCACATATGTGTGCATGCACAAGACCGTAAGAGGAGAATAGAGGAGAAGGGACTGTGGCGTGGCCATCCCCCCTGGGGGGTGATTTCTCACTTTCTGTCTCTGACCCTGTCTTTCTGGTGAGCGCATGCGCCCCATAGCAAAAACCTCTCCAAAAAAAAACCCAACCAACCAACCAAACAAACAAACCACTACATATCTTTTCTGAACTGAATCCTTGCTGGAAGGGACTGTGAAGGAAAACATTTGTGAAGAATCAGAAGGATCACAGAGGGTCAGGGCTCACTGATTAGAAGGTGTGCTCCATTTCACAACTATGGGTGCCCATGCGCTTAATTCTTGATCCTCTTTTTTAGAGCAGAGTATAAAAGGCAGAGGATTTACAGACTCACAGGAGGCTCATCTCCAGTTCCCAAGACAAACATGCTGACTTTCATGTAACCTTTAGCACCAGAGCTGGCATCCTCAGGGTCATTGAGAAGAAGCCATTTTCTCATGACAGCATGACCTAACAGAAGGAAGTAGAAGAACAGGGACACACTGCAGAGGAGCTGAAAGGCCCAATTTCATTCGCTGTAGGGTGAACAAGCATTTCCCTGGAAGCTTTACGGTGACATACTTATCTCCCCAGGTGAGTCGCTTCTCAACATCCTCTGCTCCTCACCTTCCCGACCTTGCCCACTATCATGTCCTGGTGCATTCCGACAAGACTCTAAGCTCTACGGGATCCAGCAGTTAGCGTAATGGCTATGTCGCTGGATTCCCACGTAGTCGACCATGGTTCGCATCCCGGACCTGGTGGCTTAAAACTCATGCTGGGCACGTGCGCATGTGTGCCCAAGATCCCAAGAGGAGAATGGAGGAGAAGGGATTGCGGCGTGGCCATCCCCTCTGGGGGGTGATTTCTCGCTTTCTGTCTCTATGTCTCTGTCTGTCTGGCGAGCGCACATGCCTGTAGCGAAAACCTCTCCAAAAAAAAAAAAAAAAGACTCTAAGCTCTACGAGTCGGACAATTTGATCTTGATAAGATTAAAATATAGAAATTACCTATTTGCAAACATCAAATACTAATTAGATATCCAAGCTAAGCTACTGTCACTCATTCCCACTCAGCATCCTCTCCTCCCCCTCATCAAGAAAACAATTATTTTATTCTTTTGACTTTAATTCCTTGATCTCCAAAAGATTTTTTTTGGATGCCTAGAATCTTCTTCAGAACTACAAGGAATGAACTTGAGACTCCAGATTGATGGGAAGCACGTTACATACCAGGTTCATCATAAATGAATCCAACGTCGATCTGGGGAAAGAACAATTTAAAGTAGTTTCAGTACATTTCAACACCAGTCCGGTCACTTTCATTACTATATTCTACTAAGTCTAGACGCCATCATTACTGTATTCAGTTCGAATGTAATGCTCTCGAGGAGACGTACATTGTCTCAAGACCCAACGTCCCAATTACGCTCTCCCTCACCTCGAAGCCTTGCCCGATGTGAGTGGCACATCGCAGACTCTCAGTCCATCACTGCTGAACGATCAGGGTCATCTCAGAGCAGAAAGGGCTCAAGGAAATGGCGCAGCCAACACATTCTGTTTTCCCTTGACCTTCTCAGTTTTAGCACCAAAAAGGGCAGCAAACTGGGACCATCGGTCACCCTACAGAAATCCCACTATCATGTCCTGGTGCATTCCGACAAGACTCTAAGCTCTACGGGATCCAGCAGTTAGCGTAATGGCTATGTCGCTGGATTCCCACGTAGTCGACCATGGTTCGCATCCCGGACCTGGTGGCTTAAAACTCATGCTGGGCACGTGCGCATGTGTGCCCAAGATCCCAAGAGGAGAATGGAGGAGAAGGGATTGCGGCGTGGCCATCCCCTCTGGGGGGTGATTTCTCGCTTTCTGTCTCTATGTCTCTGGTCTCTGTCTGTCTGGCGAGCGCACATGCCTGTAGCGAAAACCTCTCCAAAAAAAAAAAAAAAAGACTCTAAGCTCTACGAGTCGGACAATTTGATCTTGATAAGATTAAAATATAGAAATTACCTATTTGCAAACATCAAATACTAATTAGATATCCAAGCTAAGCTACTGTCACTCATTCCCACTCAGCATCCTCTCCTCCCCCTCATCAAGAAAACAATTATTTTATTCTTTTGACTTTAATTCCTTGATCTCCAAAAGATTTTTTTTGGATGCCTAGAATCTTCTTCAGAGCTACAAGGAATGAACTTGAGACTCCAGATTGATGGGAAGCACGTTACATACCAGGTTCATCATAAATGAATCCAACGTCGATCTGGGGAAAGAACAATTTAAAGTAGTTTCAGTACATTTCAACACCAGTCCGGTCACTTTCATTACTATATTCTACTAAGTCTAGACGCCATCATTACTGTATTCAGTTCGAATGTAATGCTCTCGAGGAGACGTACATTGTCTCAAGACCCAACGTCCCAATTACGCTCTCCCTCACCTCGAAGCCTTGCCCGATGTGAGTGGCACATCGCAGACTCTCAGTCCATCACTGCTGAACGATCAGGGTCATCTCAGAGCAGAAAGGGCTCAAGGAAATGGCGCAGCCAACACATTCTGTTTTCCCTTGACCTTCTCAGTTTTAGCACCAAAAAGGGCAGCAAACTGGGACCATCGGTCACCCTACAGAAATTTCCCTGGCCCAACTTCCTATCCAGTCCTCCACCTCCTTCAACGAATGTTAATATTAATATTAACGTCAGTATCGTCATTGATTGGGTACTTCCATGTGCCAGGTGCTGTGCTGGAAGCTTTGTCACATAGCATCTCATTGAACCTCACAATGACCCCATTTTAGAATGGAAGATACCAGGATCAGACAGGCGAAGTGAGTTCCCCTGACCCGTGGTAGTCAGCGGCAGACAGTGTGAACACAGGTCTGACCCAGATTGGCCTCTAGAACTTCTGGTGCCTGGAGCTCCTTCCTCGGAGAGGCAGCCCAGGCCTGGAGAGTTGCTCAGAAGGAGACAGGCAAGTATTTGTCTACTTAAACTCCAGTGAGAGTTGCTCAAAAAAGCACCCAGTTCTCTCGCCTGGCTTGGTTTCCCTTTCACACTCCAGATTCATAATGACTGGCCTTGCAGGTGGAGCCCCAGTGTCACTTTAGGTGGGACTGGAGGGCGAGCTTCTCACTGTGGTAGAGCACCCCTTCCCTGTGAGGCAGTGGACCTGCCCCCATCACAGGAGTGCCAGCCACAGCCCAGGTGGCAGCTCTGGGCCATCTTGCTGCAGGCACTGTTGTGTGCTATACTTTGGAAATTGCCAAGATGCAGACAGCCCTCAGCAAGGGTCCTGTTGTCAAAACCTTACACCCATCCTAAGACATCACCAGGACGGGAACCCTGGACCTGGCCAGGAATCAGGTTCCGTATTAAGAATGGTCTCAGCTGTGTACAAGTTGAATGAAGGAGACTGTTTCACCCACCTTAAATTCCCCCATCAGACAATCTGCCCGCAAAGAATGGGAATTATAGACCTGGAAGAAAGAAGGGGGGGGCAGAAGGTCATGGCTCTGTCTGGCGGTCAGTCAGCGGAGCTTCCCACTCGCCGCCTCTTACCCGGATGCTGATGATCTCATCCATGAGTTCAGAAGGGGTCATGTGCACATTGTAGAAGAACAACTGTCAAAATAGCAGAGAGCACATGTAAGTCTTAGCAGCCGATGCAGATTTAGTAGGGTCTGATGCTATAATGGGGAGAGGGGAGAGAGTCTTTCTGAAAAATTCAAAACAAATTCAAAATTAGGTTTGACCCTGGGGACACATCCAGAGCCTTGGGAAAGACTCTGGAGTCAAAGCTTCATGGCCTACTTTTGCATGTGAGAAAAAGGAGAAAAAGCCGGAAGGGACAAATGGAGTACTTTTTAACTAAATAAAACTGTTACTTCTGCATGAGATACCCACTAGTTAAATGAAGTAAAACTCTAAGGTTATTTTATCGCCAATGCTTACTAACGGTGCAGAGGGCCAGCATGCCCTGCAGCCTTCATCTCATTCTCTACCACGTGGAGCTCAGCATTTGGGTCTAGGTTGCTTTAGCTCTTTGGCCTGTAGGAGGACTGTAATTTCACTCTTTCTAACAAAAGACCTTCACAGACCATGAGTTTGCCCAGTAGGTTACGTTACTACCTCAGCAGAGCTGATACTGAGACATTTTAACTCTGTGACAACTGCGTTTGAGAAGGTTAAATCTTGGGAGATGTTTGGTATAGAAGGGTTGGTTTGTGTCAGCCTAGAAGATACTCATCTTAAGAGAAAAAGGTTGAGCATTTTTTCAAATGGCAATGTGCACTTTATCATAAGGAATGAAGGGACCCTTGGCAAAATTGTTGGAAAAACCAGAAGCCTGTGGGTAGCCGTGAGAACCCGTGATAAAGCCAGCCAGGTGATTTCTGGAACCAGCGGTCCTTAACTTTGCATGTCCGATGACAGAACTCCTCGTCACCTTTACCAGTTAAATTTGCTCCTGTGTCCACCCCGTTATGAGATGGGGAGTGGTGGGTGGAAGCAGGGAGGTGTGTACACACAGAACACCCACTGGGCAGGACCACGAATTCTCCACCCCTTTACCTCGTCAAAAAATGGATTGTTCCCTCTCTTGATTCTCGTTCGGTGTGTCTGGCCACAGATGTGGACTTTGACCACAGGCCGTATGTTGTTGCCACTGAGCTGTCGGCCCTCAATCACTCGGACCCGGATCTGCAACACGGAAGGGGCGTGGTTACTGACTGTCCCAGAGGGTGCTGTACAGGAATCCTCAGGTTGCTCTAGCTCTTTGGCCCATAGGATGGCTGCAAGCAGGTCAGGGGGGCTCTGCAGTCTATGGGGGCTCACGGCCTGTGAGCGGCCGCCTGCATCATTCCGAAGATGGGTACAGGGTGAGGTTGGACCAATAGGTGGCATGGTGGTTACAGTGCTGGACTTCCGTCCACATCGCCGCCTGTGGTCGGAGTCCTGGACTCAGCAGCTTGGAAATCATGCCAGGCACATGCGTGTGCATGCCCAAATCCTGAGAGAATGGAGGGGAAGGGATTGTGGTGTGGTCGTCCACGTCGGGAATGGTTTCTCACTTTTCCCCTCTGTCTCCAGTGAGCACACACACCTTATGACAAAAACTTAAAAATAAAAATAGAAAAAAAGGAAGAAAAGCCAAAGGCAGTCATGGGGTGGGGATGAAATGGTTCAAAGCTGGCGTCAGAGAAAGAGCGGGGCCGGGCCGAGGTGTCTGCAGCCTCCAGCCCCTTCCCTGGCCTCCTGAGACTGGCCATGCACACACTCGCTGCGTGCAGCCTCCCATGTGTACGGCAGCCCAGAGCTAGGATAAACGGGCTCTCCATGCTTCTATTCTATTACTCTTGCCTACCAGCAGTGGGAAGGAGATGTCTAGTCTTATTCCTCTGAAGACACT
>NW_006159692.1:5294549-5305618 GCF_000334495.1 Tupaia belangeri chinensis
GGCTCTGCGGGCTATGGGGGCTCACGGCCTGTGAGCGGCCGCCTGCATCATTCCGAAGATGGGTACAGGGTGAGGTTGGACCAATAGGTGGCATGGTGGTTACAGTGCTGGACTTCCGTCCACATCGCCGCCTGTGGTCGGAGTCCTGGACTCAGCAGCTTGGAAATCATGCCAGGCACATGCGTGTGCATGCCCAAATCCTGAGAGAATGGAGGGGAAGGGATTGTGGTGTGGTCGTCCACGTCGGGAATGGTTTCTCACTTTTCCCCTCTGTCTCCAGTGAGCACACACACCTTATGACAAAAACTTAAAAATAAAAATAGATCCAGTGAGCACACACACCTTATGGCAAAAACTTAAAAATAAAAATAGAAAAAAGGAAGAAAAGCCAAAGGCAGTCATGGGGTGGGGATGAAATGGTTCAAAGCTGGCGTCAGAAAGAGCAGGGCCAGGCCGAGGTGTCTGCAGACTCCAGCCCCTTCCCTGGCCTCCTGAGACTGGCCATGCACACACTCGCTGCGTGCAGCCTCCCATGTGTACGGCAGCCCAGAGCTAGGATAAACGGGCTCTCCATGCTTCCATTCTATTACTCTTGCCTACCAGCAGTGGGAAGGAGATGTCTAGTCTTACTCCTCTGAAGAACCTCATCTGGCTCGACTCAGCCCACCCCTGCATGCAGAGGGAAGATGGAGAGCTGTCCTCACTGGGTTTGTGCACAGTTGTCCCTTCCCCCTTGCTGAGCTACCGGCCTTAGGAACAGGCTCATGGTAACATCACTGCAGGGGCCGGAAGACAGGCCGTGCGGTGGTAAAGGAGGATGCAGGACCCCGGGGCTGTCTCTACCTGGAAGTCCTGTGGCTTGTTGGACAGCATCCGCCGGCTGTTCTTCCCCTTGGTGAGCCTCCGTGCCAGCTGAGCCTCTGACACTGTCCCCACCGGCCCCCTGGTCCCAGGGCTCCGGACGGTTCCATCCAGTCTGTCTTCCTCACCTCCATCTTCTTCCTCTTCTCCTGTAATACCCAGAGGGGGTGCATTAGAGATGGGCCTTACCCTGCAAGTGTCAGAACACCTGGGTTTCTGTGACAGAGTTTTGCTTGCCATGTTGCTTTCAGTGACCCTGAGGTGGCAGGTGAAGGAGTGCTCTTGGTGACACTGACTTGCAACTCAGGTACAGTTTCTTTAGGCAGATGTGTTCATGACCTATCAGGGCACTCACGCTGTCTTCAAAGAGACCAAGAGAACACCAGAGACCACAGGGATGGTGGAAGGACTAGCCGGGAATCACTGGGACCCGGCCTACGGCCAGCAGGACTTTCTGCCATTAGGACAGAGAAGTGAAGAAATCCTGTGGCAAACCAGAGCCTTGGAGAGAGACTGCTCTCCCTCCTCTGCAGGCCATCTCCCGAGACCTTCACTGGTGAGCTGTTGCACCTCTCCTTCTGGCTGAGCTTTCTAAAGTGCAGATACCAGCTCCAGCCTCATGGTGGGTGGGAAGCCCACCTTGTTATCTATCTTGCCAAGCAGACCAAGGGGGTCTTCTTGCTCTCCCCTGGGTCTCCTGGTTTGTCATTGCAACACACAGCTGTCCCCTCGCTTATCTGCTGAGCTTCCCCTCACACACAGGCAAGACATTGTCCCTGCTTCGCAGAGAGTGACCCCCCAGCCCACAACATCGGTGAAGAAATCCTGTGGCAAACCAGAGCCTTGGAGAGAGACTGCTCTCCCTCCTCTGCAGGCCATCTCCCGAGACCTTCACTGGTGAGCTGTTGCACCTCTCCTTCTGGCTGAGCTTTCTAAAGTGCAGATACCAGCTCCAGCCTCATGGTGGGTGGGAAGCCCACCTTGTTATCTATCTTGCCAAGCAGACCAAGGGGGTCTTCTTGCTCTCCCCTGGGTCTCCTGGTTTGTCATTGCAACACACAGCTGTCCCCTTGCTTATCTGCTGAGCTTCCCCTCACACACAGGCAAGACATTGTCCCTGCTTCGCAGAGAGAGTGACCCCCCAGCCCACAACATCGGCATTACTTAGATCCCACTTCCTCCAGATTCCAAACATCCGGTCTCTCTCAAGTACCTCCCGTGGTTCCTTCTCCACGGGGGCCTTCCCTCTGCTTTCAAGTATACTCAGAACTTTCTCTCCTTAAAAAACACAACCAGAATCAACTCTGCCTACTGCCTCTCTTCTTTTCTTTACTCACAAACTCTTTGAAATGCATTAACATACATTATCTTTTCTTTTTTCTTTTTTCTTTGGCTCTAGGTGCGTATGCTCACCGGAGAAACACAGAGAGAGGGGGATAACAGAGACAGAGACACAGGCAAAGTGAAAAATTTCCCCTCAGGGGGATGGCCATGCCGCAATACTTTCTCCACCATTCTCCTCTCAGGATTTCAGGCATGTATGCCCATGCACCCGGCATGTTTTTCAAGTTGCCAGGTCTGAGAGTCAAACCACCTAGTTGGCCACATGGGATCCAGCTGCCTTAACCACTGTGCCATTGGCTGGCCCAACTTTTCTTTTTTTTTAATAGACAAACTTTTTGAACTCCTGGTAATTTCTACAATATAACTTAAGAGAGCCTAGAAGATTAACTACCTTGTCCAGGAAAAAAAAAAAAAAAAGTCCACATTGGTGCTTCTACTTTGAGATTCTGAAACTCCTCCTTTCCAAGGCAAAACCATGCAAGAGATTTAATATCCACAAGGAGTCACCTGTCAGCCATTCACATCCTGGCATGAATTAGCTCGATCAGATTGCCATGTAGTACGTACTTTAAAACTTGGACTCTGGGGCCATGCTGCCTGGGTTCGAACCCCAGTTTAAAGTCATGTGAGTCTAAACAAGCTTCCTATTTCCCCTAAGCTTCAGTTTCTTCATTTGTATAAAGGGGGAAATAATAGTATCTACCATAGGCCACTGTAAAGTTGCATTAATCAGAATGTAAGCCTTTAACATATATGTGCCTGTGACAGAGAAGCACCCAATAAATGAACTTTTGAGTTTTTTCTCTATTATTTTTCAAAAAATTATTTAATTTTATTATTATTATATATATTTTTTAAATTTGCTATTTGGCACACATGTGAGGGAGGGAGAGAGAGAGAAAGAAAGTCGTCAGGCCCGGGTCTCAGACTGCAGTCGGCCATGAGTCCAGCGCCTCAGCCAGCACCTTATCTGCTGACCCTGAACTTTTCTTATTTTTAATTTCACTGATTCATCAGTTTTGGCTAGTGTCTTTGTCTGTCTGGGCTGCTATAACAAAATACAATAAGCTGGGTAGCTTATCAACAAGAGAAATTTATTTCCCACAGTTTTTGAAGTTGGGAAGTTCAAGAGGGAGGCACCAACAGGTGTGATGCCTGGGAGGGCCTGTCTTCTGGTTTGTGGATGGTGCCTTCTCACTGTGTCCTCACATGGAGGAAGGGGTGAACAAGCTCCCTGGTGCCTCTTTTCCAATGGTACTAATCCCACACAGGAGGGCTCTACGCTCATGACCCAGTCACCTCCCCAAAGGCCCCACCACCTGATACCATCACCTTGAGCATTTGCCAACATGCTATTTTTGGAGGGACTGAAACATTCAGACTACTCTTCTTGGAAGAAGAGTTTTTATGGAGCACAGAACACTTCCCAGGAAGCTGCGATGGATGAGGGATAGGACACCATGAAGGCAGAGGGCAGAGGAGGACAAAGAAGCAATCACAGGAAGAAAAAGGTCTCCCTAAATGTACTGCTTCACAATTTAACCCAGGGTGAATCTTCCTCCAACTCACTCATTTGTTCATGCTTAGCCCACCCTAGCTTAGCTCTGTACTTCGAAGGTCAGTCATGAGTTCTTCCTGCTAAGCTTAGTGCTCATTTCTGAATCCTTGCGGTTGATCTTCCCTGGCATTGTCCGGGGGGAAATGATATTACAGCATGAATTTTAATCCCTCTATGGGTTACCCTCATGATGTAGTCTGCAGCTACATGTCTAGATTCCTCGTTGATCAATGAAGCCCCTGGCACTCCTACCCTACACCTCCACTTCCTTCCCCCTTCCACTCAGAACCTCCACCTTCTGTAGGTTTACACTGCAACACTTTGATTCTGGATTTCTCCGGATCATTGCAGCTCTGCTCCCACTGCCCTGCCTGAACCTGCTCGTGTCCTTCCCTGGTCCCCTCCGATCTGCTTTCTCCTCGAGTGTGACCCCCTCGCTCCTCTACCTTCTGCTCCTTTGACTCAACACTTGTGGCTCCACACCTCACATTCCCTTCAAGAAGACACACACCTACAGAATGTTATGCTAGAAGGGACCTTAAGAGAGGGGCAGAAAACTAAGCCCTTCTGAGATGGCTTGAGCTGTGAAATACTGCTTCCAGGGACTGAAAATAAAGATTTTTCTGCTGGGACTTCATCCTCCAGATTCATTTCTAGAGAGGGAGGGCAACTTCTGGTGAAAACTGGAATAGAAGAGAGACTGCAGATCACCTCCTCCTGCACACCTGAACACTCAGATTGAACTTCAAGAAGTAGAAAGGAATGCACAACCCATCAAATGACCAGAAATTACCACAGGGTCACAAGAAATATGAGAAAGCAAGAAAATACCTCTCTCCCAAGGGAAAAGAATAACCTCTTCCTCATCCTCAGACAGTACAATGGAACTCACAGAAATATCACATGAAGAATTTAGAATATTCATAGTAACAAAGTGACAGAGATGCAAGAGAGGAGAGACAATGAACTCCAGAAAATTCAGGAGAAAAAAGACGACGAATTCCAGGAGGTGAGGGATTTCTTGAGGAAAGAGGAAATACCATAAAAGAGAACTGAATGGAGCTGTTAGAGATGAAGGCTGTAATACAATAAATCAAAACCTCCCTTGAAAGTATTAAAAGTAGCCTAGAGAGGGACCAGCAGTTAGCGTAATGGCTATGTTGCTGGACTCCCACATAGTCGACCGCGGTTTGCGTCCCAGACTCGGTGGCTTAAAACTCACACCGGGCACGTGTGCGTGCGTGCCCAAGTTCCCGAGAGGAGAATGGAGGAGAAGGGATTGCGGCATGGCCATCTCTCCTGGGGGGTGATTTCTCACTTTCTGTCTCTCTGACTCTCTCTCTGTCTGTCTGGCGAGCGCATGCGCCCTATAGCAAAAAACCTCTAAAAAATAAAAGGAGACTAGATCATACAGAAGATTGAATCTCAGATGTAGAAGACAGAATCACTGGTCTAGAAAAATCCACTACAAAGACTGAGAAAATACACCCCCACCCTAAATGAGAATAATATACGAGAAATACTATATACCATTAAACGCCCAAACATCTGAATAATGGGTATCCTAGAAGGCGAAGAGACTAATAAGGGCATTGATAATCTATTCCATAAAATCCTGGAAGAAAACTTTACTTTCCAAACCTAGAGAGGCACTCAAAGATCCAGTCCCAGGAAATACAAAGGACCCCAAATAGAATCAATCCAAGAAGATCTTCTCCAAGACACATTATAGCCAGATTGATCAAAACCACAGACAAAGACAAGATACTAAGATTGGCAAGTGAGAAATGTCAAGTTACCTACAAAGGATATCCCATCAGGCTAACAGCAGACCTCTCATTGAAAATAAAGCAAGCAAAAAAAGAATGGGAAAATATATTCAAAGTGTTAAGGAAAACCAGTTTCAACCAAGAATACTGTACCCAGCAAGATTATCCTTCATATGGGAAGAAAAGACAAGAACATTCTCAGATAAACAAAGCCTGAAAGAACTTACCAACACCAGATCAGCTGTCCAAGAAGTTCTGAAGGGAGTGCTATACCAGGAAAACCAAATACAGACACACAGAAATAAGAGTTCAAAAGCATCTAAGAAAATGGCCAACTTAATGGTAGGGACGAGTCTGGAGTTGAATGCTATCTTCCAGAATTCAAACGAGAAGACTGGACCACAACAGAAAATAAAGTACATGAGACTGAACTGGTGAAAAAGAATCTTACACCTTTTGACTAAAACATTACTGATTTTCTTCTATGCTTTGTTTTCCAGATTCAAGGATTTTTTTCTTGTCTTGAGCTGCCGTTAAGTTCATATACTTGCTATTTGAACAGAATCCTAACCTGTTCCCTGGCTTTAAGTTCTAAGAAAAATTCTCTTAGCATTTTTAAAATTTTGATTTATTAAAACTAAAACTGCTTTTCTTGAAATTAAAAAATATATTTAAAAAATACCTATTTTATGACTACAGTGACCTATATAGTATCAGCTGGGTGCTACGTTATAGTGTACTCATTCTACTCAGAGGTTCATGCCTAAAGTCAGACATGTGTTCACAGATATGTACATACCAGCTGAATCTGCTATTGAAAGTGGTGAGATTAATTAAGATACTTTGTGAATCAAAAAGATGTGGGGCGAATAAAGGAATGGAAAGCAACTGTAGATATCAGAGACAGTCTGGGAGGAAGGTGGGAAATGGCAGAGGGCAAGAAATACAGGGAAAAATATGTATATGAAACAAGACATGGAAAAATATTTGTTGATGATAACAAAGCATGATTAAGCCACTATACAGTGTATTCTGGATGGGAAATCACATTTTGTGTGCTGGGATGATGCTTAACAAATGAATAAATTAATAATAAATAAATTTTAAAAAGAGGGCTGCCTGCTGCCTCACAGGGCCCTAGGTCTGAGCTCCCAGAATGCCCTTCCTCCTATTCTCCATCAGGTGAGTTCTTCTCCTTCAAGTTCTGGTGAGATGCACTGTCCTCTGGCAGGCTCCCCACTTCTCCCAGATGGGGTGAATTGCACCCCCTCCTGCTCTCCTCATAGTGCTCTTTCTAGTCCTCACCGTGTAGTCTTGCATCTATTTGTTACCTTGAAGGCCTCCCCCATTCCCAGACGCCTTCAGAAGCGGAGGGCTTGCTGCTTTCTCTTTCTCTCTCCCCTCATGGCCTACACACACCCTGCTAAGTGTGGAATGCGTACATGAACGAGGGGGCCGAGATCCTGACCCCTGCGTGTGCCTTTGGGAGCTCTTCAGCAATCTGGCAAAGCTACTGCACAGTTCTCGGGAAAGGGCCCCCGACGGCTAAGGGGGTGCTCCTCATAGCCTGGGCACCAGCCTCAGGGAAGCATTGGGGGTCAGGCTCTGCTCTGCAAACCTGTTCTGAACAGAGCAATGGTTGGGCAAGTAGCTTTCAGGTTCCTCCAAACAACCAAGACCAACTTCCTTTGATCATCTCAGGTCAAGTGGGACTTCCCGCTGTGGACTACTCCATTTTGGCTCAGTGGTTTAGGGTGGCTAGCAGGAGAGAAAATGGGGGTCAATCGATCCCTTTGGCACACTGGACTCCGGACAAGCACTTTTTAAGTGGATGCTCTCAGATCAGAATGCTGATAATGAAAAGCCCATTTCTTCTGGAAGCACCTTCTCCTGTTCCAACTTTAGGCTGAAGGGATGGAAACCAGCCTAAGCCACAGCAGCGGCCAGCATCCCTGCATGGCAGGAGAAGGTATTTGTGCAGGAAATCTCCCCTTGGTGTGGCAGGAAGTGAAGCAGGATCAAACAATGCTGCACTAAGTGTTCCACAAAGAAGGAAGCCCGAAGGCACCGACAAGCACACCCTTCTGTGCAAGTTGCCTCTTTACCAAGTCAGCGGTTGTGCCAACGTGCCCATCAGAGAAGCCCAGGCATGAACCTGATCCACAGCCAAGGGGCTCTACACAGAACGACTCTTTCCTGACCACAGAGGGCAGTGCGAAGTGGGGAACCACTGACTAGAAAGTTGCTGGTTGTATTCGTTTCCCACAGCTGTGGCAACAAAGTGCCCAAGTACTGCAAACTGGGCACAGTTCCAAGCCCTGGCAATCCAAAATCAAGGTGCTGGCAGGGGCCAGACGGTGGTACAGAGTAACAGAACTAGACTCCCCGGAAAGGTCCCTGGCTTGCTTCCAGGAGCTACCCTGTACATGCTGGGTGCACACACGTGCCTGTGATCCAGGCTGGCTGGGGCTCGGAGCGGACTCTATTGGACAGTACTCTCCTCTTTTTCTCTCTCTTCCCCTCCAAAAATATTGTGTGTATTTCTTTCTTCCTTCCTTTCTTTCTTTCTTTCTTTCTTTCTTTCTTTCTTTCTTTCTTTCTTTCAAGGGTGTTGGCTGGCCCAGCAGGTGTCATGATGGTTAAGGTGCTGGACTCCCACAGGGTCAACCATGGTTTGTATCCCAGACCTGACAGCATGAAACTCACACCAGGCACACATGTGTGTGTGCCCCAAATCCCAGGAGAATGGACAAAAAGGGATTGTAGTGTGGCCATCTCCCCTGGAGAGTGATTTCTCATTTTCCCTCTCACTGCCTGTCTCTGCTAAGCGCATACACCCTATGGCAAAAACCTTAAAAGGGGAGGGGGGCATTGACATTGAACATGCTCCTTCTAAAGCCTCTTAGGGAAGAATCCTTTCTGTCTCTTCTAGCCAGAGGCCCCTGGGACTCTTTAACGTACCTCGGCTTGTAGCCATACTACTTCAGTCTGTTCTCTGGTCACGTGGCCTTCTTCCTGCGTCTCTGTAAGCCCTCTTCTCTCTTGCCCAGCTTTTAGACTGGTTGGGTGGTGTCACAGTCAAGCACTCGGTGTTGGGAGCTGGATCCCACATAGCTGACTGGAGTCTGAATCTCAGCCCGAGTGGCCTGAAGACATGTCATATATATGTATATGTGTGCCCCGTGCCCGAGGGGCAGAAGAAAAGGAGGAACAGGGGTTGCAGCATGACCACTTCCCCTTGGAGGGTGACTTCTCTCTATACATTTTTCTCTCTTTCTATGGCAAGCACACATGCCATCTGACAAAAAAAAAGTAAAACAAAGAAAGCAAAAGCTAACCTAGCATTTGACTGCAGCTAGCACTGATCTGTCTCCTTCCTGAGTGAAGGCAACTCCCTATGTGAGCCACGCTTAGTTACAAGGGATGGTTTCCTTGGCCAGTCTGTGGCATGGGGTTAAGGTGGCTGGATCCCACTTGGCCTAGCAGCCCTAACACACTGGGCACGTCTGTGTGCGTGCCCAGAATCTTGAAAGAAGGGAGAGTTGGAGAAGTGATTGCGGTGTGACCATTCCCCCTGGGGGTGAGGGATGGTCTCACTTTCCCTCTCTGTCTCTCTCAAGTGAGCACACAGGTGCAATCCACATCTCCAGGGTTCTCAAAATGAGCTCCCAAATCTGCCTTCATCAGGGACTCCATCAGGGCTGGGGGGCTCCCCTTCGGAGAGCTGCATTAGGCCCTCTGAAGAGGGCTGCCAGAGAGATGCACGTGAGAGCGCTCACGCTAGGTAATCTGACTTTGTCTAGAACTGAAAACTACTTGTCTATATGAGCACTTTGATTTTTACTAAAGATCTTGAGAAAAAAACAAAAACCGACCTAATACTCTCAGTCTACTGGCCAGAGCCGCTTGATGAGAAGCCCAGTGCAGGAAATCGTGCCCACATCAATCTTCTAGCACATGGATCATTTCAGATCAGCTCTGACCAAGTCCACCCCTTGTTCAGAAAATGCTCCCTGGTTCTCCATGGTGTATCCTTCAAGGACAAATGTCTCAGCTCAGCACCTCGAGTCCTTAGGAACCTGATTCCCTTTCAGCTCACTTCTCATGAACCAGGCACTCCGGTCTATTCAACATGTTCTCCAAAGTGCCCTTCTTGAAAAAAAAAATTAAGCCATATCCACTGGCAACCCATCATCCCTCCATGCAACCAATCAAGCATTTACTGAACAATTTGGATTTTCCAAGCTGTGCTAAGCACTAAGAATATACAGTGGAACTACACAGCTGAAAAAGTACTTTCTCTAAGTTGTTTCCTGGGTAATCAACTGCTTAGGTCTCCCTGGGGGGTATTTATTACTTTCAGCTCTGAGCTGTAACTATTTATGTTTCTGTGTTACCTGCCTATCAAACTATAAGCTCCTTGGTGGCAAAACAATGCCTTTTCTCACCTCCTTATGCCTTGTGGGCAGGAATCAACAAGTGTTTTCTAAACTGGATCAAATTTTATTTCAAGCAAAGCAACTTCAGTGTTCACGGAATGAAATAAATTTAACCAGGGAAGTCTGGCTATGAATGAGTTTTTGCATTTCTCTAGTTGGACAAAACACAATTTTAACGGATTCTTCCGAAATAGATGTAAGAGTCTCAAAATAGTTCATTCGGCCACAGTAATGTAGGCTCCGGTGAGGCCGACTGACACCGGGAGAATCAAGTTGCCATGGTGTTGCCATGTTAGTCTTGAAGAGATTAAGCCTGTACTCAGGGTCAGCCCAGCCTTTCATGGGAACAGTTCTTAAGGTGGGCACTGAAAGGGACACCTGTGACACCACACACTTTCAGTCAAGCTACCAATACCCCAGTGTCTGCACCCTTCTCGATAGCAGAACTCCAAGAAGGCATTCTTTCAAAACAAACCCCTGTGGTGTTTAGCCCCTGGGATCTATGACCATAACCAGTTTCTTCACTTGCAGTGAATTTTCCTGAAAAATCCTCACTCGTATGCTCTGTCATTAATATTGGAAGCTCTCCTTTGCAGGAGTCACTATGTGGATGGTAACCTTGAAATCAGTGTCGTGAGTTGCTGACCATAGCTGTCTCAGGAGGACGAGACAGAGAGCTGTTCTATGTCTTATATTTCTGTGAGGGTGCCTTTTTTCCCCATGAAGCACATTCACTGGTGGTTTCTCAGAGAGGGGCTGTGTGCCCTTCCCCTCTCATTTGGCTTCTCATAGACAGCTGCCACCTCCCCACTCAGGCAGCTCCACCAGCCTTCTGGGCCCTGTCAGGTCAGGCAGAGAGCACAGGTGGTGTGACAACACGGCAGCCTTCCTCTAGAGGCTCCCCTGGGGTTGGGCTGGGCCTTCGTGGGGTCAGCTTACCTCCCATGCCTGGCACGCTGGTCGCACTTGGGTCATTTGGATGTGGAACTGAAGGTGGGTCATAGCCGACCACCAAGTCAATGGTAGCCTGTGGAGAAATAAGTCATTGCAGGTAGAATCAGCGCAGGCACCGGAATGTACAGACTCGATGCAGATTGA
>NW_006159692.1:5305649-5322111 GCF_000334495.1 Tupaia belangeri chinensis
GCAGGAGTCCACATCGATTCCTATTTCCTAGTGCGAAGAGGAAGGGGGAGAGGTGACCGACGCTTGGCTGTTTCTATCTTCCCACACGGGGGCCAGGGCTGAGTGGGAAAGGTACTTCCTGTTACAGGTTGCCGAGCATCACCATTGCGAAAGGCGGCCTCACACACTGGGTGAAGCTGTGGCAGGCAAGTGTGAACTGGCTTGGTGGCCTCCATCGCAGACGGAGAGATGGCCTCTCACTGCAGGCTGCGATGACATGGGCTCATTTCACATGATTAATTTACTTGGTTGCCCACGGTCTTATTTTCTAATTTTAAAAAAATAATTATTTAATTATTTAATTTATTTAATTAATACATTCATTCATTCATTTTTAATTTTATCAGAGAGAAAGACAGACAGAGAGAGAGAGAGAAAGACAGAGAGAGAGAGAGAAGAAAAGTGAGAAAGCAAGCTACCAGGTCTAGGACTTGTGGTCGGCCATATGGGAGTGTCCAGTGCCTAAACCACCATGTCACCTGCTGGCCCTGCCCATTGCCTTACTAATTGCTGAGATTTATTTTTGCACTTCCCTCTAAAAAATAATTTTAAGTGACAAACACAAAAACAGTATACAACAATATGATTCATAAAATAGGCAAGGGAGAACTAATCCTAATTAAAGAGGAAACAAATCTGTAAAGAACCATAAAGGTAAACATAATTGCCATCTCTCTTACATAAACTGTGACCCCAAGATACCTGGAAGCCAAAGCGAAAAGGGAAATAATATTATGTAACTTTCATTATCGGAAAGGAAGAAACATGCTAGTTCCTTAGAGGAAATAAAGTTATCCCTATTTATAAAATCTGACATAAATTTCTCATACAGGCCATTATTTTAGGACGGCTTCCTATGCTTTGATATTTCAAGAACCTACAAAGTTTCAGAGAAGTTTGCCAGTAATAATCAACACAAAGCTGCTAACTTTTATTTGGCCAAACACATACCCACAACTTTCATCACAAAGGAAAGGAATTTTGACACCAAAAATGAAGAAAGGCAAACCTCAGAATAAAGGGATTATTTTGCAAATAATGACGGCTAGCCTGCACATATAAACATATACTCAGCAAGTGGCCAGAAAAAAAATTTTTTTAATCAAAATAATATTTAGTTCTTCCATGAGCAAGAAAAATAGAGAGAAAGAGCCAGAGAGACGCCCCCCTAGTGCGGTCCTGTTGTTATGATCCACACCTCGCCTTCAGCCAGCACAGATCACAGGCAAGTGCATGCCCACTGTACTCAGGGATGTCTCTGGACTTGCACCAGGAACCTTTCCAAGTGGGATTGCTTCTCAGAGGGTTGTGTTTTACTGTTGCACACATGCCACCATTGTCTGGCCCCATATGTAGGACATGCTTTCACTAAAGAAGTATTTATTGTTCATCTGAAATTCAAATTTAAATACACATCTGATACCTCCATTTGCTAATTTTGCTACCTCTGCTAAAGTCTAACACACACACACCACACACACACACACACACACACACAGCATAGCCCTTATTTTTCCCATTTGTTTGCTCATCAGTAAATATCCCCTCACGAATGAGCACGTTCTGTGACTGACTTACAAGTACTGACTGAAAGGTACTGAATGTGGATAGTATGTGGCCCCAACCACAGTTCACAGCAATAAAGAATAATGGAGCAGCGTCGTACACTACCTACGTTGGAGACCAAGGCCACGACGCAGGCAGAGTGCAGGGAGAGCAAAGGCTCGGCTGCTGAACGTAATCTAACACTCACACTTCCCAGATCTAGAGGAGCGCATGACGGTGCATTCCCTAGACTGGGTTCCTGGTAACCTGTGGGTTCCCAAAGGTGCTTCAGGAACCCCCAGCAGGCCTAGGCCCTTACGTTCCTTACACAACAGCTCTGACATTTTACGGCTCTACATGTGCTCTCTGCTTTAAAAAAAAAGCAAGCAGTGAAGTCACTGACTTATACCATCTTCCCTGAGTATCATTCCTCTCAGCCAGGTTTGGGTAGAGAGAAGGTGGCCGCCATTTTGAATTTAGATGTTATTATTAGGCTGCTGGTTCCTGGCAAACCTCTACATTTTTGAGATTGGATCAAGAAAGTTGACGTTCTCTCATGGACATCAAGAAGCCTACAAGGATCTCCTCTTTTAGTATAAATTTTTCTCCTTTTGCCCACAAGCAAAGTAAGGCTATTGGAAAATGAAGGGATTAGGATTATGGGTCTGGCATGATAGCTTTATGAGCACTTAATAATAATAATCATGAAATCTGAGCCTGTGACACTTGAACTACTTTTTTGTAAACATGCTTGAGAAAAATTCAAACATTATCGATATGCACTGCGAGAGGCTGTGATTAGAATGTATTCAGCAACTTGAGACCAGCAGATGGTATAATGGTTACATTGCTGGACTCCCATGTAGTTGACCGTAGTTCAAGTCCCAAATCTGGCAGCTTAAAAGTCATGCTGAGCACGTGTGCGTGCCTGTCTAAAATCTTGAAAGGAGAATGGAGGAGAAGGGATTGCATTGTGGCCACTCCATGGCAGGGGGGAGGGGTGATTTCTTACTTTCTGTCTCTGCCTCTGTCTCTCTGGCAAGCACACACACCCTATAGCAAAAATCTCTCTCTCTAAAAAAAAATTAAAATAAAAAATATTCAAATATTCAGCTACTGGGACCAGCAGATGCTGTAGTGGTTATGTTTCTGGACTACCACATGGCCAATCGCAATTTGAGTCCTGGACCTGGTGGCTAAAAGATCGCACAGGGACGGGACCATCAGTTAGCATAATGGCTATGTTATGACTCCCATGTAGTCGACAGCAGTTCGAGTCCCGGACCTGGTGGCTTAAACTCACGCCAGGCGCGCGTGTGTGCATGCCCAAGATCCCAAGAGGAGAATGGAGGAGAAGGGATTGCGGCATGGCCATCCCCCCTCGCAGGTGATTTCTCACTTTCTGTCTCTCTGTCTCTCTTTTTCTGGCGAGCACATGCCCTATAGCAAAAACCTCTCCAAAAAAATTCACATAGGGTGTGTGTGAGTGCCCAAGATCCTGGGACAAGAATGAAGCTATAGCAATTGCAGTGTAGCCATCCCCCCTGGGGGGTGATTTCTCACTTTCTGTCTCTCTGTCTCTCTTTTTCTGGCGAGCACATGCCCTATAGCAAAAATCTCTCTAAAAAAAAAATTCAGCTACTGATGAAACAATAAAGATAATAACATTAACATCTTGATGCTCCAAAGTAACATTAATAAAGTAAACTCCAGAGACTGTTTCAAGGAGTGTCTGACATACAGGGCCACATATAACCACACACGTTAACCCCCACAGTAAGCACAGTCGTGCCCAAGATGCAGTCCCACTCAGACTGGAGAATTCCATCGAAGAAAAGTAAACCCATCAATTTGCTAGTTCCATTATTGAAACTAGAAGGCCCATTTCATTTGCAAATTGATTACTTTATCTCAAAACCAGATTTCTGCCTTTTTTTTTTTAGTATAGTGAGCTAATTATCATCCATGTTCTTGCTCTTTCTTCTTTTTCTTTTAATTTGCCAAGGGGCACATATGCTTGCCAGAGAGAGACAAATAGAGAAAGACAGGGAGAGTGGGGAGTACGCCCTCTCCAGGGGACAGTCACACCACAAACCCTTCTCCTCTATTTCTTCCTCCTTTTGGGATTTTGGGCAAGTACACACGCATGCATGGCATGTTCTTCAAGCCACTTGCTGGAGACTCGACTGTCCCATCAGCGCTGTGTGATTCAGCTGCCTTACCCACTTACCTCGGACTGATCCTCATGCTCTTAATGAACTTACTCTCAACCACCTCACTTCAAAGCCTTTCAACAGAGGGGAAGTGCTCACCCCGGTCTCTTGCCCCTTTTCGTTCAGCAGAAAAAAAAACTTGTCGTTCAGCAGGGAGATCAGTTTGTAGGGCAGGGATCTGCTCTGGTCGCCAATCAGGTCCTTCAGGGAGATAGTCGCAGTGCCAATCAGTCTGCAGGGAACAAGCACACGGCAGCCTGAGGAGGAAGCTTCCATTGGCTCCTAAGACCCCCAGTCCTTGGTCTTCACGTGTTACCACTCAGATCACTTTGTAATGAACTGTAGGCTATTTTTTTTGTCACCCTGGCAAGATATTTTGGCAGTGAACACGACATATCTGTCACCACTCCTCCATAACAGGTGGTCATTTCAAGAGGCAAAGTGGTGCTTACGAAGCTTGGACAAACCAGACTAGGCCAGAGGACCTGGTGGGAGGAAGACCGAATCCGGTCCCCTGGAATCCAGGAGGGGAGGAAAGTAGGACAAAGCTCAGTAAGACTTTCCTCTGTCCTGGAAAGTGAAAAGGATGCATGTAACTTTGCCCAGTTGTGAAATCGTCTCCCCAAGAAGACCTTCTTAAAGGGAGGGAGCTAACTTGCCACCTCTTATAATCCAGAGCAGCATTCGAAAGTTGGAAGTGGTCATGTCTCTCTCCTCCTGGACCCTGAGGGGTTACACGCAGTATCTACGCTTCACCCATGAATCCCTTACTGGGCTTGACACATTGGGACGAAGGACATTGCTGTCCCTGCTCCCTCGAGTGAAGCTCTTTAGAGATGGGGACTGTTCTGCTCACTACTCTAGATCATAGTAGGTACTTACCAGACTCTTACTGAATGCAGGAAAAAGTAAGTCCACCTATATTGAGAACGACTATCCAGAACACTTGTTTTAAATAATTATTTTATGTAACTTTATTTGTTCATTATTATTATTTTCCAGTTTGATCAGAGAGAGAGAGAGTGAGAAAGCAAGCCACCAGGTCCGGGATTTGAGTCCAGCGCCTTTAACCACCATACCACTTGCCAGCCCCCCAAAACACTTTTAAAGTTAGTGCATGTGACCCAAAAGTTCACCCAGCACACATTTCCAGGGAGTAAGTCAACCTAAAAATGTAACTTATGGAACACAGTCTGCAAATTGGGGTTATAACAAGAAATATGAACGAGAGAAGATAAGAAGAGTGAAATGCAGTCAGAAAGGCAAGGAGAACCCACAGGTATACTCCCAGCGTGGATGCTGAAAAAGCACAGGGAAATAGTAAGAATTTTTAAACATGACTTCTACCTTGCCCATATTTGTAGCACTTTATACTGCACATAGCAGATACGACAGAGCAGAAAATCTTAGAATAAAAATAGAATTCTAAGTATAGAATCCTTAGTGATAGAAGAGATTCCTTATATAAAAAATACCCCAGGTTAAAAAAAAAAAACTGCAGCTGAGGGTTGAGGATTTTTATATACTCTGGACTTTGGGGCAAAAATAATCATCTCCCCAGTCCTTGGTCTTCACGTGTTACCACTCAGATCACTTTGTAATGAACTGTAGGCTATTTTTTTTGTCACCCTGGCAAGATATTTTGGCAGTGAACACGACATATCTGTCACCACTCCTCCATAACAGGTGGTCATTTCAAGAGGCAAAGTGGTGCTTACGAAGCTTGGACAAACCAGACTAGGCCAGAGGACCTGGTGGGAGGAAGACCGAATCCGGTCCCCTGGAATCCAGGAGGGGAGGAAAGTAGGACAAAGCTCAGTAAGACTTTCCTCTGTCCTGGAAAGTGAAAAGGATGCATGTAACTTTGCCCAGTTGTGAAATCGTCTCCCCAAGAAGACCTTCTTAAAGGGAGGGAGCTAACTTGCCACCTCTTATAATCCAGAGCAGCATTCGAAAGTTGGAAGTGGTCATGTCTCTCTCCTCCTGGACCCTGAGGGGTTACACGCAGTATCTACGCTTCACCCATGAATCCCTTACTGGGCTTGACACATTGGGATGAAGGACATTGCTGTCCCTGCTCCCTTGGGTGAAGCTCTCTAGAGATGGGGACTGTTCTGCTTACTACTCTAGATCATAGTAGGTACTTACCAGACTCTTACTGAATGCAGGAAAAAGTAAGTCCACCTATATTGAGAACGACTATCCAGAACACTTGTTTTAAATAATTATTTTATGTAACTTTATTTGTTCATTATTATTATTTTCCAGTTTGATCAGAGAGAGAGAGAGTGAGAAAGCAAGCCACCAGGTCCGGGATTTGAGTCCAGCGCCTTTAACCACCATACCACTTGCCAGCCCCCCAAAACACTTTTAAAGTTAGTGCATGTGACCCAAAAGTTCACCCAGCACACATTTCCAGGGAGTAAGTCAACCTAAAAATGTAACTTATGGAACACAGTCTGCAAATTGGGGTTATAACAAGAAATATGAACGAGAGAAGATAAGAAGAGTGAAATGCAGTCAGAAAGGCAAGGAGAACCCACAGGTATACTCCCAGCGTGGATGCTGAAAAAGCACAGGGAAATAGTAAGAATTTTTAAACATGACTTCTACCTTGCCCATATTTGTAGCACTTTATACTGCACATAGCAGATACGACAGAGCAGAAAATCTTAGAATAAAAATAGAATTCTAAGTATAGAATCCTTAGTGATAGAAGAGATTCCTTATATAAAAAATACCCCAGGTTTAAAAAAAAAAACTGCAGCTGAGGGTTGAGGATTTTTATATACTCTGGACTTTGGGGCAAAAATAATCATCTTGTAGAGAAATAATTTGTTTGATTTTAAAATATAGTACAGTTTCTTTGAAAATCAGGAAGTAAAAAAGTTGATGTCCACATGGGTACATAGTTTGTGCAATGACAGACACACGAGCAGACTTCAAGGAGTATGGTAACAATGGAATTACAGTATGAGTTTACTTTGGTGCAAAAACTTTTGAAATCCATGCATAGTTTTTGTGCAATAGGTGTTTCCCATAACCTTTTTGAAGACCTTTCGTGTATTCATTTTCTTCTTCTTCTTCACTCAATCTTCAGAAGTAGGACTAGAGGGCCTGTAAGTGGGTGGTGTTTAAGGCTGGATTCCTACATGGACAATCACAGTTCGAGCCCCGGATCCAGTGACTTGAAAAATCATGCTGGATGTATGTGTATGTGCGTGTGCATGTCCAAAATCCTGAGAGGAGAGTGGAGGAGGGATTGCCGTGTGCTCATTCCCCTGTCTCTATCTCTCTGTTTCTCTCCAGCAGGAGCATGCACCCTATGGCAAAAAACTAAAAAAAGAAAAAAAGAAAGAAGGTAGGACTAGATTGCAGAGCTGGGGTCTGCAACGTAAGCACATACACCCCGTGACTCAACAATGTGAGCAAGTGAGTTCACTTTCTGAATTGATATGCTATTTGCACATACCTGGGAATTGCCCTAGCACCCTGTTGTACCCAGTGACATGGGCCATTTGTACATGGATCTTGCAGGCGTGCACTTTCTGGTATGGAACATAGAAGATACTCGTCAACCACGGTGGACTCTCATTTTCTTAATACCACAAACAGAGTAGTTGGAATGGAAAAGAAAAACATCAACTCCAGGGGAATAAGAGTGAGCTTTTCTGCCCATTTAGGTCAATACAAAGACGAGGTCTCCCAGTCAATGCTGAGAATTGGTGAGAATTTTAGAGAACATATTTTTTATGTGAGTATGTTCACACCGTGTATTTTTTAGATTTTTGTTTTTCATATTTCCTTTCCTTAGGTTTTTTGTTTTTGTTTTTGAGATGTTTTTGCTATAGGGTGCATGCACTTGCCAGAAAGACAGAGAGACAGAAAGCAAGAAATCACCCCCCAGGGCAGATGGCCATGCCACAATCCCTTCTTCTCCATTCTCCTCTCGGGATCTTGGGCACACACGCACACGTGCCCGGTGTGAGTTTAAGCTACCGGGTCTGGGACTCAAACTGCGGTCGGCTACATGGGAGTTCTGAGACATAGCCATTAGGCTAACTGCTGGTCCCTCCTTTCCTTAGATTTTTATTCCTCTGACCTGTTGAGGACAGGCGCCTACACATTACTCCATCTCCATCAGACAAAACAGGTGAGCTTCCAGCACGAGCGAGAGCCTCGGAAACCTCTTCTAAGTCTCCCTCAGGCCACACAGTGTGAGTCTAAGGAAAGTTTCTTCATATCTTTTTTAAATGAGATGGGAAGAGGAGCCGGTGGGTGGTGTGGTGATTAAAGATGCTGGATTCCCACAAGGTCAACCACAGTTCGAGTCCTGGACCTGGTGGCATGCTTTTTTGCCTTCTCTTTCTCTCTCTCGCTATGTCTCTGTCTGGTCAAATTAAAATAATAATAATAGCAAATGGAATTAAATAAATAATTCTTTTTTAATAAAGGAGACAGTAAGCTTTGAGGTTGGCTAATTAAGTTGTGTTTGGGCTTTAGTTTTTCTGTTTGTTTATAAGCCAGCGAGCATGTGTACTTGCCAGAGAGAGAGAAAGAGAGCAAGAGAGAGTGCCCCCAAGGGGGGCATGGTCACGAGAGAGAAAGAGAGAAAGAGAGCAAGAGAGAGCGCCCCCAAGGGGGGCATGGTCATCCCATAATCCAGTCTTCTTCATTTTCCTTTTTGGGATTTTGGGCATGCACACACATGTACCTGGCATGTTTTTCAGGTCCCCCAGTCCAGGTCTTGAGCCATATGGAAATGGGAACCTGGCTCCCTTAACCACTAGTCCATGGGACCAGCCTGGCTGATGTTTTAAGAACAACAAAACGTGGGGTTGGCCACATAGCATGGTGGTTAAGGGAGAAGAACCCAACAGGGCCAGTCATATGGTTCAAATTCCAATCCTGGCAGCTTGAAAAACATGTTGGGCGCATATGTGTTCATGTCCCACATCTTGACAGGATGAAGAAACGGAGGAAAAGGGATTGCGGAGTGACCATGTTCCATCAGGGGCATGCTCCCCCCTCTCCCTCTCTCCTTCCCTGTCTTTATTTCTCTCTCTCTCTTTCTCCTTCTCTCTCTGATGAGTGCACATACCCACTGGGAATTAAAAAAAAAAAAAAAAGATGGGAGCAAGAAAGAAAAAGAAGAAAATATAAAAACTACAGGTTTAAAAGCCATCTGGTTAGTATTAAATGGCTAAATGAACATTTTCAAAAAGGCCTGGCTGTGTTAACCTGAGCGGGTTCACGTCACTACACAGCTGGCTGCACTGAGGCCACATGGGAGGCTGGCACTGGATTCCCGGCCTTTTCTAAAAGCCAGGTGAGGTGGCAAGGCCTGTGGTCCCAGCTACTCAGGAGGCTGACTCAGGAAGATTGCAGTACAGTGAGACCCAGTCTTAAGAAAAAAAAAAAAAAAAAAGATCTAACTAAATGAGATCCTTCCTTTGAAAACAAACGGGCCTTGTGGCCTGCAGTTCTGTGACTCATCGCCTGCCTTTGTGATTAAAATACTAACAGCACACACTTGGGCAAGTGCTGATTTGCTTTTGTGAAAGTCAGAATGACCCGGCTCTCAGCTCTTGATCAGTGATAAATAAACCTTAGAACAAACCGTGCAGCAAGTCAGCACGGGGCAGAGATGGGAGGAGGCTGGCCTGGCATTTCTCACTCTCGGCACTGCTGACCTCTCGAACCCCTGGCTTTGAGTTGTGAGAAGCTGCCTTGTGCTATCAGACGACCAGCAGCATCCCTGGCCTCTAACGACGAGAAGAGAAGCTGTAGTAGCAGCTCAGCCTCAGCCATCCCAAACATCTCTACACTTTGCCCCACGTGCCCCCTCAGGGCCAAATGGCCCCCGGTGAACAATTCCTGTGGCAGCTCTACCCCTGCGGCCCCACTTTCTTGGCAGACTTGGCTAAGCCCTCAACTCTCCGAGCCTACTTCATTATTTGAAAATGAGTAGACTGAAATCAAAAGCTTCTTAGGCCTTGCCAGCTCTAGAAGTCTGCTAGCAGGCTGTGTATTTTTTTTTTTTTTTTTACATATGTCTATCCAGGAAACTGTCTCATGTTAAAAGTTTCTGTTCTGGGGGCCTACAGGTGTTGTGGTGGTTGAAGCACTAGAATCCCACATGGTTGACCCGGGGCTCGAGTCCTGGACCCGGCAGCTTGAAAGTCACACTGAGCAGGTGTGCGTGCATGCCCAAAATCCCCAGAAGAAAATGGAGAAAGGATTGCGGATTGGAGTTCCCACTGGGAGTTGTTTCTTACTTTCTGTCTTTCTGTCTCCGGGGAGTACACACATACTAGATAGCAAAATCTCTCCCCTCCCCCCAAAAAAAAATTGTTCTGTTCTCTTCAAGTCTTTGTTGTCTAATTTAGGAAAAAGTCACTTAGGACATGTCCATGTTGGATAATCCAGAAGGCAAAGCAAGGTATTGGCCTAGAACGCCATGGATCAAATTTAAATTCACACAGGATGTCGGGGGAAAGGCGAGGCCGGTAACAGAAACGTGAAGTACTGTGAGTGATATGTGAGACAATAGGGAAGGGGGGGACTGTGGCTAACTGGAGAGAACTGCCTTGTCTACAACGCGAAGGCCATCTGCTAGCCTTTTACGGCCTTGCTGGTTTTATCACTTCCATTCTGACTCAGTCACCATCTGCCGGTTCCCCTTCCCTATGGGAGGGTAGTGACAGATCTCTGAGAAGGAATGGAAGGAAATTTAAAAGACCAATTATAAAGTCTAACCTCAGGACCAGTGGTTGGCATAATGGTTATGTGGTTGGACTCCCAGGTACTTGATCTCGATTGAGTCCTAGACCCGGTGGCTTAAACTCACGCCGGGCACATGTGCGTGCATGCCCAAGATCCCGAAAAGGCGGAGGAGAAGGCGTTGTGGCGTGGCCATCTCCCTGGGGGCAAGGAGGTGATTTCTCACTTTCTGTCTCTCTATCTTTCTGGTGAGTACATGTGCTCTATAGCAAAAATCTCTCCAAAAATAAAAAAGTCTAACCTCAATTCCTTCTTTTATAAACCTTAGTCCCATTTCCTAAGAGTTTTCTTTCTCATCATAAACTTCTGATGCTTTTGTAAGAGAGAGTTATAAAAGAAAACTTGAAAATTTCCCCTTTTTTTTTTTTTTTTTTTTCCTGGAGTGAAGACAGTGTGTTTAGATAAAAGTCTGGAAAGACTTTAATTCCAAAGATATTTTTACAGCTAGGTTGAGCTGAGTTAAAATGCAAACAGTTACAATTTCCAAGAGCTTTAACTATGAGTTGCAGAAAACACCCCCTAGGGCTGAGTGTGCCTCTGCAGAGACTCGGGGCACGCCTAACCAGGCTTATTTTCCATGACGTTGCCTGGATACAAAATACTGGGAAAAACTGAGAAAGGATGACTTGGCCTCCTACACAGGGGATAAGAACAGTTCAGTCTGACCACAAGCCGATTTCCTTTAAAGGAAGTGACACTGAACCAAGACGCTCTTTTCCTTCAGATTATTAATGTCCTAAATATGTTCACATGTGGGGATAGTAACGGGGAAACTTTGCCCTGTATTTTCATGGAAAAATGAGAGTCTCCCCATGGACTCCACCCAACAGTAAAACAGACGGACGGCATTCTGACCAGGAAACTTTAGAGGGAGCGACTCCAGCCCCGCTGGCTCGCCAGCTGTCCCGCGGAATTAATAAATGCCACATGTGCTGTAGGTGAGGCAAAGCCAGCCACGCTCTTTGTAGTTCAGTGTGTGAATGTCCCAGAGTTCTGGGCTGGGTCTCTCTGCAGCCCCGAACTCATTCTAGCAATTATGAGCAACGACTTGAAAATGAGATGCAAGGACTGGAAGGATAAAATAGTTCAATTGTAAACTGGTCAGCTCAGCCTTGCGAGCATCAGTTAAGAAGATCTTTAACCATTTCTCCTCTCAAAGTAGGCAGAGTGTGTGGTCTGTTTAGAAAGAGGACTGGACAGCGTCTCCACAGGACATGGGCGCCGTGCTAGCCGCATGCCTCGGCGGTGACTAAGGCCTCTGCTGGAGGTCTCGGGGTCGGGGAGCTCACATCGCCCGTCCTTCAGTGCAGCAAGGACTGGCCCACGGGGATTCCTGGAGGAGGGCCTGCTGGAAATTCCTTCATGAAGGAAAGGAAAAAAAAAAAAAAAACACTTGAGGCTGGAAAATAAACCACATGGTGCCTGGTTTCTGCCTCTGGAGAGTACAGTAGTTTCAGTTTGGGAAAGTGACAATTCCCAACTGGGCCAGGGACATTTTTTCAAGCTGCTCCCCACCCCCTGCAGAAGACCTGAAAAGACCAGAACCTCCCCACCCTTGAAGCACTGAGTCTGTGGCCAGCTGAGCCTGGTCATTTGATCCAGGCCTGTGCAGCCCGCCATGTCCCGAAGCTGGGCCCTGTCCCTTCCCCGTACTTAGCCCTCGCCCAGGCTGGTAAGCCCCAAGCTCCTCCCTGGTGCACCTTGTGAACCGGGCCAGTAGGAGAGGCAGTGGCAGCTGACAAAGACTCTGTTTGGCCAAACGTTAGTCAGGCTCTGGAACCTTCTCCTGTGTGTGCACTTCTTGTGAAATCCAGGCTTACTGAAGAACTGTGCTAAGTCAGGTGAGCAGTCCTCGGTATCAAATCACCCTCGACGTCTGATCAGGTTCCTCATCCTCCACCTTCACCCAGTTGATGTCTGATGGCCCTGACTTGTCTTCAGCAAGAACCTGCTAGATTTTTTTAGTTAGAATCCCCCACCCCTGATGTTTCCTCAGAGTAATTTTCCTAAGATTTTTGTCTTTGCTCATGAGAGGAAGAGAGAGAGGAGCACACTCCACAGCATCTGGCCATGCCACTCCCCTTCCTCCACCTCTCCAGCTGGCAGGGTCTTGGACACTCACTCGACTACACATGATTCAAGTTGACTGAGCCAAGGATTTGAGCCCTAGTTGCCATGTGGCCTCCAGCACTGCAGTCCAGCATACCACCACCCACACCTCCAAGGCTAGGCTGGCTGTACTTTTAACAAAGCCACACCCTGGTTCTGAGCCACTGACCTAGCCTAGAGGTTGGCCTGGTCTGCAGGATTTGGGGCCAGCGTCTACTCTTTCTCCAAGCCCTTCCCAACCCTGGAGCTTCAGTGGCATCACTTTAACACCTGGGAAAGCTGAGCGGGAGCCCACGACCGTCTGGCCAGCGAGGCAATGAGGCCACGTTACTCCGTGGCTGCAAGGAGAAGGTTAATACCAACATGCCTGGCGTGGCATGCAGAAGATGCTCGAGATTATTTCTTATGTAAATGGCTGAAACCTGCTACAACCTACTTCCGCCTGACCAGTGTCCAGGGCCTGGGTCTGCCTGCCTCCACTCACGGTCACTGGAGCTTCCAGGCTCTGGCTCGAAACCACAACCATTAGAATTGAAGTAGTAGTTTTTTTGACTCATTCATTCATTCATGCATTCATTCATTTGCTCATTTGTTCACTCATGCACGTGGACCTTGATCAGGTAAGAGGGACAGCGTGGCATAGCTATTACCACCAGGCCTGACTGATTCAGACCCACCCTTGGCCCCTAGGTTCCACATAGCTTAATCCACGCGCCTCCACTTGAAACTAAGCAATTCAGTAAGCCTCTCACCCACATTCCTCATCCGTGAGTTGGGGCTAAGACTGTCCACTCAGAGTTGCTACCAAAATTAAATGTGGGGGCCCGCAGGTGGCATAGTGGTCAAGGCACTGGACTCCCACATGGCTGACTGCAGTTCGAGTCGCACACCTGATGGCTTGCTTTCTCATTTTCTCTTTCTGTCTTTCTCTGGTAAGTGCACATGCCCTATGGCAAATTAAATAATAACAACAACAATAATAAATTCAATAAAATAAATAATTATTTTAAAAAGAATGAAATGTGATTATGTAGGGAATACTTTTCCACAATCTCTGGCACATGGAAACCCACGGAAAACATTAGCTACTATGCTGTTCATTCGAAAATCAAAGTAATTTTTCCTTAATGACGTCAAATTTGCCCTTATGTCTACCATTGATTGAGGAAGTATTACAGTCCCATTAGAAAAATGAAGAAGCTTGCCAAGAGTCACCCAACCAGTTAAATACCGGGGCCTAAACCCCGTTAATCTCATGATCCAATAGCTGGCTGCTTGCCCGCCTCTCCCAGGCACGAATGTGGTTGGATTTCCTCCGAGGTAGGTTATCAGGTATTCTGTTGTCTCCTGACAACACAGCCAGATGACTGCCTGGCACAGTGATCGCGCTCGGATGGTATCCTAACTCTGCTCCGTTTGTGTGGGGGGTGGACGTGATGGTGCATTTGCATGCAAACCACACACATTCGGGGAGGAAAGAAGGCTGGAAATACAAACTTCCAGAGGGATAATTATGGCCATTTCATCTCAGACTTTGTCATTTTCCTTCCTAGCAGTTCCGTTTGGACTTGGTTTTCTTTCTCATCTTCCGAGTCTCACGCATCCCTCTGCTTCCCCGGCTCCCTGGAATAGAGGCATAGCACTTGCCCACCGTCCATCTCTACTAGTGATGGCATCCACGCCATTTCCGGAGCAGTTTCTTTTTTTTTTTTAAGTTTTATTATTATTATTTGATTTCCTCTATGAGCAAGAAACAGAGACTTGAGAGAGACAGAGACAGAAGCAGCATCTCCACCAGGGTCTTAACGACAGTCTACCTCAGCACCAGCCAGCCCTGGAGCATAGGCACACACGTGCCTCGCATATCTGGGAGGGGGCCTCCAGGCTCGAACCCAGAACCTCCCCCATATGTCAGCCTTGCAGAACATCGCATTTTACCATTGTGCCACCATCCAGTCCCCAGTACACTCTGGATCAGTTTTGTTGTCGTTGTTGTTTTTAGTTTTTTGCTAAGGGCATGTTCCCACACCAGAGAGAGAAATAAGGTGAGAGAGAGGTAAAGTGAGAAACCATCCCCAGGAGAGGGACATTGTACAATCTCTTCTCCTCCATTCTCCTCTTGGGCTTTTGGGCGTGCATGCACATGCACCTACTCAAGCCTCCAGGACTGGGACTCAAACCATGAAGTCAGCCATGTGGGATCCAGCCGCCTTCACCACCATGCCACGAGTTGGCTCTAGGTCAGTTTCTATTGATTGTTTTTCTCAGCATTCTTGAGGTAAAATCCTTCTTCATGAGTAATAAGGTTCTTCTCTTAGGCTGCTGGGAACATAAACTACTCCCATGGGCTACACCGTTTGCCCCTTCCAGGCAGATCTTTCTCTGCGTTTGGTTTCCCCCGTAAGTTCGGAACAGGACTGTCTGACTCGGAGCTGTTATGAAGATTACGTGCAATTATGTGTCGGATAGTTTTCGCACAATCCTTGGCACAATGTAAATCCACAGAAAACATTCGATATTATGTTATTTGTCAGGAATTGAAGTAATTTTTTCTTCATTACAAATTTGCAGATTATACCAAATTTGTTCTTATGTCTACCATTAATTAAGGAACTATTATGCTTAGCTGAAGACTCAGGGAGCTCCCTGTAAATCTCTGGAGTGCCTTCTGTGTGTGTGTGTGTGTGTGTGTGTGTGTGTGTGTGTGCACGTGAGCATGCATGTGCGTGTGCATGTGCGTGTGTGTAGTTCTGGCATCTCTAGACTCCCCTTTGCATATCTCCAACTCTCGAAGACAATCAGGATCCACACGGGCCCTCTCCCTGCACTGCAGCTGGGCCCCTGGCCTCTCCAGGCACTGAGCTGGCACCCACACCATTCACCATCCACCCTCAGGGATCACTGTCCTGTGCCTACAAGGCCTCAAGTTTGAAAACTAAGACTGCATGTACTTTGTCTGGTTTCTAGGTTTTGGGGGGGATGTTATCACTGGTCCCCGTTTTGTCACCTTACATAAGTGAAACTTCCAAGCTGGAATTTGCCCTATAGCAAATTAAAAAAATAAAAAAGTCGAGAATACAGGTCTCAATGTGAATTAGCTGACTCTGAGCATACCTGCGGTGTGACCTTGAGCAGGTTACTAAACCTCTCTGGAGAGAACCAGGACTTCACACGATGTCTGTGAGGATCGAGTGGGATACGGAGTGCACAGGGCTGAGCTGCTCCTTACGTGACAGCCGCGGCCTGTCTGCAGAGGAAGCTCTCGTCCTTCAGCCTCTGGGAAATCCTCCACCCTGACATTTCAGCTGAAAATATCACTTTATGTCCATCACGTGACCAAGAAGCTCTTCTGGCTCTTTTCTCACCCTGGCCCTTTCCTCACCCTCATTCTGGTTGGCTGGTCAGACTATCATAAAGTGAGGAGGACAGAGCTGCACTGAGCAAGCCAATCCCACTCCCAGTGCCTGAGGACAGGGGTGGCCGCTGAGCCAGCTGTGCATGCTTGGACTGCCCGGTCGAGTCTGCCTGGCAGGGTTTGTTAACAGGCCCTGAGCACTGACAGAGTGAGAGCAGGTATTTGCATAGCTGTCTCCATGGCAACAGGAGAGGCAACAAGCGGGCATTCCTTAAGCCAGACAAGTCTCTGCCCCACCCTATGTGTGTGTGTGTGTAGCAGCCTTCCCCAGGGAGAGCAGCCTTCCCCAGGTGAGAGCAGCCTTCCCCAGGTAGGTCAGCCTTCCCCAGGGAGAGCAGCCTTCCCCAGGTGGGAGCAG
>NW_006159692.1:5322237-5325500 GCF_000334495.1 Tupaia belangeri chinensis
GCCGTCCCCAGGAAGAGCAGCCTTCCCCAGGGAGAGCAGATTTCTCCGGGGAGAGCAGCCTTCCCCAGGGAGAGCAGATTTCTCCGGGGAGAGCAGACTTCACCACAGAGAGCAGATATCTCCGGGGAGAGCAGCCTTCCCCGGGGAGAACAGCCTTCCCCAGGGAGAGCAGCTTTCTCCAGGTGGGAGCAGCCTTCACCAGGGAGAGCAGCCTTCCCCGGGGAGAGCAGCCTTCCCCAGGGAGAACAGCCTTCCCACACGGAGCTGTGAGCACATCCTCAAGGGTAAAACTTTACGAGAATAGTCAAGAAGAAAATCTGGGGCTGAAACACATAAATATTTTGGACAGCTGATTCCCAGATGGTTTGATTTTTCTGAATTGCACAGGTAATTGGACCGAGAGCTAGGTGGCTGGTACAAACGAAGGCCAAGTTCACAGTCCCAGCTGACGGAGGGACTCAGCTGCTCGCTGCAGTAAGGGCAGAGGCGAGGAGGGACACTGTCACCACGCACTGCTCATTGCAGGGCAGGCTCAGGGTCGCCTCCCACTGGGAGCCAGGGCCCATCTACGCAGAGATTTGCAGGGCAGAGAATGACTCTCCCAGTTAAAAACGCCTTCCCCAGGGGCCCTTTCAAGGGGTCTAAAATTCCCATTTTATCGTCATCTTTAGAAAGTCACTGAAGCCTCAGTCCCAATGTCAACATTTCTGGGAAGTTAACCTGGTCCACTACTAGCAGGGGTTACGCCTTCACTCAGGATAGTTTCTCAGAAAGGTCTCGAAGCCGGACTTAGAGAGACGGAGCAGGATAGCTAGGTTTTGTTGGGGACAAGAACTGGCAGAGGGTGCAGGGCGTGGCTCCCAGGGCAGGCCTGAGCAGGTACCCGGGTGAAGCCAGGGATTGTAAGGGCACTAGGGGCCTGAGAAAAGTCGGGGGAGGAAGGTAGGGAGGGGAGGAAAAGATTGACAAAATAACAAGTTTCATGCTTTGTCTAGAACTGAACTGACTTTTTTCTGTTATGCCTAAAAGTCCCCACTGTCCTAGTACCAGAGCCGACACGTGGGCATTCGCTCTCCATACGCAACAGATGTCGTAAGGGCAAATGCAGCACACCACAGCCCAACACGTGGAGCCCAGACTTTAGAAGACACTCCTGAATCTGGGCCCGCGGTATTTCCTTTGTTCAGAACCAGAAAGGAAAACATCCGGGTTCAGATGAACTGCACATCAACTCTGTTTCCAGAAATGCACCCAATGTCTGAAATGATTGTCAGGGTGAGCCTTGGGGGGAGGGAGGGCTGTCCCATCACTGCTATCATCCAACGTCTCCACTGCAGTTGTTTTTTTTTTCCTGAGATTTTTGCTATAGGGTGAGTGCATGAGCTCACTTGAGAGACAGAGAGAGAGAGACAGAAAGCGAGAGAGAATCACCCCTGCAGGGAGGATGGTCATGCCATAATCCCTTCTCCTCTCCTCTCCTCTCAGGACATCTGACACGCGCGCATACACATGCGCCCTGTCTGAGTTTAAGCTGCCAGGTCTGGGACTCGAACCATGGTCTACTACGTGGGAGTCCAGCAACATAACCATTACGACAGCTGCTGGTCCCCCTACTGTGTTTTCAACAGGTGTAAAATAAATATTTGCTGTTTCAGTTTTTTGTCTGTTTGTTTTTAAAGAGAGATGTTTACTGTAGGCCATGGTGTATTTGCAGGAGAGATGGAAAGAGACAGAGAGATAGAAAGTGAGAAATCACCCCCTGGGGAAATGGCCACGCCACAATCCCTTCTCCTCCATTCTCCTCTCAGGATCTTGGGCACGCACCCACATGCGCCTGGCATGAGTTTTAAGCCACTGGGTCTTGGACTTGAACCACGGTCAACTATGTGGGAGTCCGGTGACATAACCATTATGCCATCTGCTGGTCCCAATATATCCTGTATTTGATAGGAATAAAATAAACACATATGGTCTCCAATTTTGTTTTCCCAGCTCTCCAACAGGTTCCTACATACACCCTCTATCTATGCAGAAAATCTGAATGATCCTTTTAAAATATAATCAGATCCCATAGTCAGAAGACTCAGATCATAACTGGCTTATTTTTCTATTTTCTGAACTATTGTAATTTCCACTTTTATAATAATTTTTATTTAAAAGACAAATTCATTCGTCTTTTTAACAGTCAGAAATTTTTGCTGTTAGTCTGCAACCTTTAATATGATTGTGTTGCCTTTAGGATTGATCAAAAGAAACATTCCAAAAATTGAGAATGAAGCCCTTGATGCAGCAAGATAGAATATAATCAAGTACAGCCTCTTTCTGACAATAGTTTTCTAAATGGAGAAGAACGTGGCTGCATTCAGATGGACGATTGTATTTTATTTCCAAATGAAAACGTGCTTCTTTGGAAATAATTCATAAATGAAGGAAAAATTTGTTTCCTCTTTGGTCTGAATAAAGGAGTGTCATTCTTGTAAGAAGTACCATGGGTTTGGTGCTGTGTAACAAAATGAATTGTACCTGGCACGTGGTTCAGAATACACAAGGTTAGGGTTTTTAATTTCTTAATGGTTCTTTGCTATTTATCACTTCAAAATTTCATAAAGTGTGTCAAGGATTTCATGAATTCATTTTCAGTGACTCTCTTTTTGCTATGGTAGGTCACTGAACACAGCATTTACTCTTTTTAAAAAAAACTATTTATTTAATTTTATTTATTCATTCATTTATTTTAATTGGACCAGAGAGAGACAGAGAGAGACAGAGAGAGAGAGAGAGAGAGAGAGAGAGAGAGAAAGTGAGAAAGCAAGCTGCCAGGTCTGGGACTCGAACCATGGCTGGCCATGTGGGGAGTGTCCAGCGCCTTAACCACCACACCACCTGCTGGTCCCCAGCATTTACTCTTATAAATGAAAATTTCTGATCATCTAGACTATTGATACATTTTCAACTTGCAGTAGCTTTTATTTTTTGACTGAATTTATTAATGTTCCTCTAACTGGTATTAATAAGAGATTCAGAAGAGAAACTCAATGAAATAAAAAAAGTAATATTTAAATATATATTTAAGTTTATATAAATATATGCTTTAAGATTTCATATATATTATATATACTTTAGGTATGATCTGGTTTTATATATATGTGTGTATATATATACATATATATACACACATATATATAACCTTTTCATTGAGAATGAAATCCAAAGCCCGGGTAACAATCCAAAAACCATCTTGCTGTGGCTTTTTTGTCCTCATC
>NW_006159692.1:5325592-5346118 GCF_000334495.1 Tupaia belangeri chinensis
ACTCTTTCCTTGGCTGAAATACCCTTCTGCCCCAGAGAGCTGCATTGCTCACCCCTTTGGTTTACTTAGATCTCTGCTCAGTTGTCACCTTAACACCCCCTCATATAAAACTAGATCTCTCCCTACTCTCACTCTTAACCTCTCTCGGCCCTTTCCCTCTGCTTTATTTTTGTTCATGGAATACAACAGTCCCTCCCTTGGCTCCTACCACCACGTAGGTCCCTATTCATTATGTATTTCATTGTGTATCTGTTTATTTTCTGACTTTCCCCAAGTATGAGTCCTTCAGGAAAGCAGGGGCTTAGTTTGAAATATAGATGAGTGCTCCGAGGTGGCCCCCAGGCTCTGTTGCCAAGAGACACTGGATGAGACACAAAACCAGAGGCCTGAACCATCCAGCATGGGTGAGAAACACACAGCACAGACAATGGGAAGTTAGAGATTTGGGGACACAGAGGGTAAGAGGCAGAAGGGAGAGGACCTAGGGAGGGCGGAGGTTTCCAGGCCAGCATCCTGGGGCTATTTTGTCCAATACGGTAGCTACCAGCCCAGTGTGGGTACAGAACTCTTGAAATGTGGCTTGGTCTGTACTGAAGTGTGCTGGTAGAGTGAAAACACACCCCAGATGGCAAAGATTTAGTTGTAAAAAATGCACGCAATGTGGCTTGATGATTTTAAAATTGTTGAATATATATTAAAATGACAACCTTTTGGATGTACTGGGTTACATATGTAATTATAGTAAAATTAATTTCATCTCTTTCTACTCTTGTTAATGTGGCTACTTGACACTCTTTAATTGCATATGCACCCCGAGCTGTATTTCTATTGGAGAGGGCTGGTCTAGAATATAGACAGAGGTAGTTTTTGTAAGAAGAGGAATGCAAAGAGACGGGATTATTATTAGTAACATACAGGAGGCCACCACTACTTCCCCAGAACATGAAAAAAAATGGCAAATAACACTACACTGTCTTCTGGGGTTGAGGAAGGGGACCAGTAATCGCATAATGATTCGAAGCTGAGATATGCACTAGAACCTAAAACAGGTAAAATGGAGCTGGCTCCATAGCCTAGTGCTTAAGGAAGCCAAACCCCAGATGACTGACCACTGTTCAAATCCTGACCCCAGCAGCTTGGAGAACATGCCAGGTATGTGTGTGTGTGTGTGGGGGGGCAAATCTGGAAGAATAGAGAAACCGGAGAAGGGGTTGTGGCGTGACCATGCCTCTCTCTCATTCTGTATCTCTGACAAGTGCGTGCACCTCTGACAATTAAAAAAATAAATAAATAAAGATTAGAATGGTTTTAAGTCCAAGAGAGTGGGACCAGAACCTGCCAGAACCTACTTACACAGGTCAAGAAAATGCATCGCTTAGGAGGAGCATTGGCCAGCAACAGAGCGTGGAAAAGGGCTCCCATCAACAGCAAACGTGACAGTGCCTGTCAGAACACTGTCAGCGTGCAGATGTCTGTCCAGGCGCTTTCAGTTTGATGCCACTGAGCAGAAGACCCCAACGATGGAGTGACCATCTAATTTACTATCCAAACCAAACCACTATTGACAGCAAAAGGGAAGTCATTAATTATTCTGCTGGGACAGTCAACTGGACTGTCCCAAGCAAATGTCAGAGCAGGTGTCAGGGCATATGTCACCCTGCCTCAACAAATTCTTACTTATTTCTCCAGCTGAAGCCTTCTGATTGTGTAAAATGTGCCTCAGGCAAGACAGACTTTGTTTTTCAGAGAGGTTTCTGCTATAGGATGAATGTACTCACCAGAAAGACAGAGAGACAGAAATTGAGAAATCACCCCGCAGGGGAGATGGCCACGCCGCAATCCCTTCTCCTCCATTCTCCTCTTAGGATCTTGAGCATTCACGCATACGTGCCTGGCATGAGTTTAAGCCACAGGTTCCAGAGCTCTAACCGTAGTCGACTACATGGGAGTCCAGTGACATAGCCATTACGCTATCCTCTGGTCCCAACAGACATTTTTTAAATGAATTTCTTTTAAGTTTGTTGTAGGGTGAGTGTACTTGTCAGAGACAAGAGACAGAGAGGGAGAGAAAGAGAAAAAGGCAGAGCGAGATAGTACCCTCTAGGGACATGGCCACGCTGCAATCCCTTCTCCTCCATTCTCCTCTCGGGATTTTGGGCACACATGCAACGTATTCGGTTTGTTTTCCAAGCTGCTGGGTCCAGGACTAGAACCATGCATTTGGCCGGTGGCCCCCTTAATGCCACCAGCCAGCCCAAGACATACATTTTTTTTTCTCTTTAAATTTATTTATTTTTTTACATTAATTCACTATACATCATTACAGCATACAAATGAATTTTCCATCCAAAATACACTGTATATTGGCTCAATCAAGCACATCAACGTACATGTTATCAGCAAATAATTTTCCATTTCTTATGTCTTATACTCTGTTTTTTTGTTTTGCCACCCTTGATTCCCTATCCCTCACCCTCTGCCGTGTCCCACCCTCCTCCCACATTGTCTCTGGTATCCATGGTTGCTTCCTATGCTTTCCCCCCATTTAATTGATTTGCTAATGAACTTAATTAGTCTAAATATTTCCAATAGCAAGGGCAGCTGATATATACCTATACGTGAACCCAAGACTGACTTTAGGCATAAACCTCAGTGAGTAGAATGAACATACTATAAAGTAGTACCTAGCTGGGGCTATATAGCTTACTGCAGTCCTCAAATATGCATTTTTTTCAGGAGAAAAAAAAGACATACATTTTTAAATGTATCAACATTATCAAAAAAGAGAATGCTTCTTATAGTTGATATGAGCATTAAACATCAGGCTTCTCCACCTCCCAACCCGAGTCTATATTAATTTGATAGTACACCTTACAGTCACAGGACAGAGTAATTTAGCATCCCCTGTGGTATGGCCTAAAGGGAAAATGCATGGATCAGAGAGTAGGAATGCCCTCTCACCAGGTAACTGATTTCCACTGGAAAATAACAAGTAGGTACTCTGGCTTCAGCAGCTGGTTAGTTTGATTTGGTAACCTAAGACTGAGTCCAAGTCTACAAGGCCCAAGTCCAGATCCAGAACAGAGTGAATTTACTGAGGTCATTCTGTCTTGTGGGAACCTGTTTGAAAACTCCCTGACTTTAACCAAGTGACAGCTCTCCATGTCACCATGGTCCCTCCACACCCTTCTCATTTGCAAGTGGAGGAGGCAATAGGACAGAGTCTGGTTTTGGTCTGTTGGGATGAAAGGGTGGATGGGATGTTCACATGGAAGTGGGGCTGACAGTAGAAGTCGAAAGACATCTGTATGGCTCACAAATAATTAGAAGCAATAATTTTGGTTGTATCTTAGGAGAGTTATAGTTCAAATAAGTGACCGGAGCTAGGCCTGGCTGCTGTGGCACAGTGCTAAGACAGGGCCCTGTAAGGCTGGAAGGCAAGTGGAGACCATGGGTTCAGATCCCTGTGTAGGCCTGAAAACATTCTGGGTTCACACACAGGTGCCCAGGGTCCTGAGGAGCTGGAGAACTGGGAAAGGGGATCACAGAGTGACAAGACCCTATCAAGGGTGTTTTTCTGTCTTTCTGTCTCACACACGCATGTACCCTTGTACACATGCTCACAATCGTTAAAACACACAAAAGAAAGACATGACTATGCATGCACAATTGACAAGTCGTTGTTAGAGTATAAACAGGTTTACCACAAATGCCTTTTTTTTTCTTTTAGTTTGTAATAGGGTGCATATGCTTGCTAGAAAGAGACAGAGCAACCCTCAGAGGGGATGGCCACACCACAATCCCTTCTACTCCATTCTCCTCTTGGGATTTAGGGCACGTACAAACACCCAACATGTCTTCCAGGCCCGTGGGTAAAGGACTCAAATCACGTGGTGGTTCATGTGGGACCCAGCCACCCTAATCATCACACCACCGACAGAGTCTAGCGGCAGGTCGGAGTCTGAAATACAGTGTTCAGTGGGGGAAAGGGCTGGGGTCCCCCAGCCACATCTGACACTGGCTCAGGAAAGCGCAGACCATGGACATAGAGCACAGTGATACTGGAAGTTTTATATATATGTTATTAAAATGTATTTCTTCAGCAAAACAGACAACAGTAAGATAATATGTAAAATGAGAAAAGCTGTTGAAAGCAACTTACTTATTCTGTCCAATTGTCTCGAAGTCTTTCACGATGATCCCAAGGGAAGATGAAAAGTCCAGTGGGATACCCCTCAAGTCAAACTCCAAAATCTGTTCACATACAGGTAATAAAAACAGAAAGATTGTTACAAGGATCAGAGAATACATACTACGGCAGGTTGGGTCATTATTTTCACCCATGACAATCTTCTCCATGCAATTCTATAATTAGACAGAAATGACTAAATTCTAAATCTGGAGGCAGCTGAGGCCCCTAGTAAAGTGGGCAGCTCCTGGCTTCTCCTTTTCTAAGTCCTCTGATTTTAGACATGCAATCAAACCCCTGCCTCATAACAAGCGAACTGGACCCAACGTCCACCACGGTGCTGCAAGAATAAAATAAAATGTGCAAGCTGAAAAGCTCTCTTCAGTGGTTATTTTAAAATTAGTTCCTTTTCTTAATATTACTATCATAGAAGATGAATAATCTAAGAAATGTTTTAAAAATATATATCCTTATTTTAAGTCCCACCATGGTTAGTGCTGTAGTCAACTGACCTTTTCAAGTCTCTCATTTTTAAGAAAGAATTATTTAATTTTACCTATTACTATCATTATTTTAAAATTTTTTATAGGGCATGTGCATTCACCGGAGAGAGAGAAAGTGAGAAAGCAAGCTGCCAGATCAGGGACTTGAACGTGATCAGCCATGTGGGAGTCTAGTACCTTAACCATCATGCCACCTGTTGACTCCCAAGTCTCTCATTTTAATGCAATAAATTGCTTTCTGATGTACAAAGTTAAAAAATCAACAAAGCAGGACCAGCAGTTGTCAAAAAGGCTATGTCGCTGGACTTCCGTGTAGTAGACCGGAGTTCAAGGTCTGGACCCAGTGGCTTAAACTCACACCGGGCATGTGTGCGTGCATACCCAAGATCCCAAGAGGAGAATGGAGGAGAAGGGATTGCGACATGGCCATCCCCCCTGGGGGGTGATTTCTTGCTTTCTCTTTCTGTCTCTCTCTTCTGTCTTTCTGGTGAGTGCATGCACCCTATAGCAAAAATCTCTCAAAAAAAAAAAAAAAAAATCAACAGAGCACCACTGATGCCTTAAATCAATTAGGTAGTAAATGAATTAGATAAATCAAATGATAACTTGATTATCTTTGAACTAGAAGGAAAACTTGTTGACCACATTAGAGCACACCCACCAATCCCAATGATTTAGGGGTTACATTCCACTTGGGTTTGGTTTCAGTTGTAAAACTGTAAGTGGGTCGTTGCATGATAAATACATTTTTAATGTGAGAAAAACAAATGTTGGAAACAAAATGGGATATGATAGATGATGTCCCGGAGAGGATATGCCAGCTCACAGGACAGTGCATCTTTCTGTCATCAGTCACGTGAATTGAGCCCAAGTACAAAGAGACATTAGGATAATTCAAAGCCTGAACTCACAAGCACACACATGCAATCACAAATATATGCATACACACACACACACACACACACACATATGTATATATAGAAGAGGTTTATCTTTATTTATTATTATTGTTGTTAAATTTGCTATAGAACATGTGCACTCAACAAGAGAGAGAGAGACAGAGGTGAGAAAGCAAGCTACCAGGTCAGCAACTCGAATCATAGTCAACCATGTGGGAGTCCAGCACAAAATTATTAAAAAAAAAAAAAGAGACCATTGGAAACTGAACCCAATTTTTTTTTTTTTTTTTTTTTTGAAAGGTTTCTGCTATAGGGCACGTGCGCTAGCCAGAAAGACAGAGAGAGAGACAGAAAGCAAGAAATCACCTCTTAGGGGGGATGGCCACACTACAATCCCTTCTCCTCCATTCTCTCGGGATCTTGAGCACGCACACACACATGCCCAGTGTGGGTTTAAGCCATTGGATCCGGGACTCGAACCGTGGTTAGCTACATAGGAGTCCAGCAACATAGCCATTATTCCAACTGCTGGTCCCTTATTATTATTTTTAAATTTGCTATAGGGCACATGTGCTCACCAGAGAAAGAGAGAGAGAGGGAAAGTGAGAAAGCAAGCTGCCAGGCCCAGTACTCGAACTGCAGTCAGTCATGTGGGAGTCAAATGCCTTAACCACCATGCCATTTGCTAGCCCCTGTTAGTTTTATTCTTGGAGCTCCATGTCACATGCTAGGATTCCACAGTGACCAACCAGATAGGGCTCCTGCTGTCATGAGATTGTAGCCCGGCTGGCTGTGTTCTGGGTTCCAGTGACATGGCAGAGAAACGGAACCCCTCTCTGCCTATGTTCAGACCAGCAAGGCTTTTTAGAAAAGCATAAAGAAGCTTTCAGCCTTCACTATATTCAAAGATAAGGCATGGAGTCAATCTTACAGAGATACTGAAACTAGTTAGGAGAGGAAGGGATTTGTGGTGGATGGAGAAGAATTCTTCACAGCCTTCTGGTGAAACTAACAAAGGCATTTGTTACTATTCTTCTCCATGGAGGCTTGATCCAGCTTTTGAAAACAAGAAATGAGGCTGATCATCAACTTTTAAAAATTAGTCAGAGTAGGAAAATTGTACTCAATGGGAAGAATGAAAATTTTCACATGTCTATACAAACGTTAAATACCGACCACTTACAAAATAAACAGTTGGGGGATATAAGTTATACTACATTCCTTCAGAAGAATACTACATCGTTGTTTAAAAAAAACCCTTTTTTAAAAAGAATTATTATATTTAACTTTATTTATTTTTATTTGACCATGAGGGACAGAATGAGAGAGAGAGAGAGAAAGAGAAAAGGAGAGAGAGAGAGAAGGATAGTGAGAAAGCAAGCTGCCAGGTCCAGGACTTAAACCACGGTCAGCCATGTGGGCATCCAGCACCCTTAACCTGCCGGCCCCTAAAAAACTTCTGAACTGAGTGATATGGGCATTGGCTCACGATATAATAGTAAGAAAAATTAGGCTAGAAAATTGTATTTGCTATGTAATGCTAATTTATATTTCAGACATTTTATTGTTTTAATGACTTCATTAATTAATTTTTTTTGGAGGGAAAGGTTTTTGCCATAGGGCATGTGTGTTCTCCAGAGAGACAGACAGACAGACGGTAAGCGAGAAATCACGCCCCAGGGGGATGGCCATGCCGCAATCCCTTCTCCTCCATTCTCCTTTCAAGATCTTGGGCACACACGCACACGTGCCCGGCATGAGCTTAGGCCGCTGGGTCCAGTACTCCAACTGTGGTTGACTACATGGGAGTTCAGCAACATAGCCATTATGCCAAGTGCTGGTCCCATATTTTAATTTATTAATTAAACATAGATTAATAAATTCAAGTATCAGTTCACTACACACTACTATGTCAAAGATGTTAACCGTAGTTGCTTTTGGATAGTAAAATTAAAGTTAAGTTTTTAAGGCCTTCTTGAAGTTTCCAAAATTGCTGTTAAGTATGCATTACTTTTATCCATATAAAAAACAACAAATGCCCTTACTAAGCTGAACCCACGAACGGTCATGTGACGCACTCTTGATTCGTCACACACGGATGTGTTCTCAATTGTGGAGCTTCCCTCTCAGATGCTGGCGGTGATCTGATCTCCCCTTTGCTCTACAGAGGTGCCCTGACATTGCCCCACACACTGGGGTCACAGAGCAAGCTCATAGCCATGCCAGGCTAGAACTCGACCCGCATCGGTCCCAGTCCAGGTTCCACTCGCCACGCCACCACCACCGCCCAGAGAGGTCACTGGTGCCTTGGTCTCCTTGAACTTCCCCACTGCCACTCCCATGGTGAGCATGACGGGAGACGGAGGAGGCAAGGGGGAAAGGTAGAGTTTCTCCTTCTAGAAGGAAGCATTAACCTCTGACCCGAGTACTGGATGATCAGATAGAGCTTATCCATTAAAACAAAGTTGAAGAAACAATGAAGTCACCTCATTCCAGACAGGATTTAGTTCATTATCAACTTTCTTGGTTTTCTTTTTCTCATCTGCAAACAAATAAGAGAAGACAATTAGAAATAACGGAAGAGCACAGACATTCATTTACATATTTAAAGAACATCACTATCTCATCTAATCTCCCTGGAAACCGAGGAGGTAGAGATTACTATTTTCATCAGCTTTTACAGGGAAGGACACTGAGGTGTTAAGTAATGCAGTCAATGTCCACGGTTAGGGAGGGCTAGCTGGCCACACTTGGAACCCCTGGCTCCTTGGCCACTGCTTTCCCTCCTGCACTGGAATCGGGAGGTCCTGTTAGCTGAACGTCACATTGCTCCAGCTCCCAGCACACAGTTGGCTGTGGGACGAACCACCCCTTCTTCCAAGACCTCAGCATAGCAAGGCCCTGAGTCATGCCCCAGACCTCAGCATAGCAAGGCCCTGAGTCATGCATGCCCTTCACTCTGCTAAGCATTAACTTCCACTTGAGCAGGCAGCACGTAGCCATAGCCCGACTGGCTTCCCTTCTAAGCTTCAGCTTGACCCGATTCATTCTCACACCCGGATGTAGACCGTTATTTCCAACTGTGGCCTTTACATGGCCTGCAGAGTCCCTCACTGGAACTCATTCTCACGTCACCTAGAAGCTGTCCTGAGATTCCCCCTCCCACACTTGCATCTCAACCCCACCCGCTTCTCCCCTCCTTCTGACAAGCTCGCAGTCCTCTCTTCTTGCAGCATAAGGCAGCGTCCTGCAGAGAAAGAGGAGTCAGGGAGAGGATTTTTCACTTAAATGGACCAGGACAGAATGGCTTCAATGCATACATGTAGCAGCCCCTTTAAGTAACCCCCTGCAGGTGCCCTGTATTCCACTGCAGGGTCTCTGTCCATTGGAGCCCTTCAGAGTAAACACTGTCACCCCCCTCTCACAGATAAGACTGAGAGAAGCGAGTTAACCTGCCTCAGGGTACACAACTAACAAGGAAGCAGCCAGACTGTGAACCTGCTTCTCCGGCTCTGAAACCTGGGAGTGTGTTTGCTACCACAGTGCCGTGCTGGAAGCTGTCAGGAGCTTTGGGTAAAGAAGATACTGATGGGCCATCCGTGTGATGGGCTTGAACCTTGGGCACTGTCCACGGGGAAGTCCATGGTCAGGATTCAGAGTATCCTGAAATTCTCCAAGATTATTTGCTCTAACACACAAAATAATATTGGGTTGTTGGGGAAGTCACGGCCTTTCTGATGCCCTAATAGATCTGTGAGTTTTTCTAGGGAGAGTGTTTATTGTCTTCCGTAGATTCGTAAATGAGTTAGTGACCCTGAAGAAGGTTAGGAGTCCCTGCATTCAACAAGCATGACCTGGTCCCACTAATCTCCTTCCATCTCCCCACTATCTCCGCTACATTCCAGGGCTTGGTGGGTGGAGACCTGAGTCACAGGCATAAATCTCAACCCTGAAACCACAGCAGACCTTCCAGAGAGAAGTTGGGCAATTCTAAGAAGTCCCAGCAAATAAATGAAGCAAGGAGGAGGCACCAAGTAACGTGCAGGGGGCACAGGGACCTGGGGTGGGATTCGGGTCCCTGGAGCACGATACTGGAGCAAATTCCAGTCTCCAGATACCAAGACTCTAGCCTGGGAGCTACAGCGGCGACAGGAGCTGCAGGGAGGCTGCAGGAAAAGCGAGCACTCGCACTGAACCGAGCCCAGGCCTGGCTACTGACCCAGGGAGACATGCTGCGAGGCTATCCTGATGCCTGATCAGTACTGCTGACTCTTCCCTGCCCACAAGAGGGACAGGATTGTTCTAGGACCAGCAGCTGGGAGTGTGGAAAAGTTCGCAGGTTCATTCATTCACCCTCCAATGTTTATTAAGCACCCACTATACACACTAACTGGAGAATAGAAAGTGAAGGTCGTTTCTGGTCTTAAAACATTGTGCAAATGTGGACTATTGCTATTGAGCAAAGGAACCAAAGAAATCTTCATGCATGTGCTATGGCTTAAACATGTCCCCCAAAATTCACATGTTGGAACTTGGTGAATACTGTTACTTTGATGAAGGTATTAAGAAGAAACTTAATCCAGTTATGGCGCTGAAAGGTGCGGCCTTTGGGAAGTAATTACGCGGGAAAGTGGGGCCCCTATGACTGAATCCTGGTGGGTTTGCACAGAGTGGCAACGAGACAGAGATGCAGGCACACACAAGCTCGCTTGGCTCTCAGCCATGCTACCCACCAGGAAGAATGCAGCCCCTGGACCTCGGACAGTCAAACCATGAGCTGACTAGATCTCAAGTGCTGTAGATCACCCAGGTATTTTCTGTTATTAGCAACAGAACAGAATGGAACAGGATGTTTCTGCCCAACAGCAAAAAGCCCCACCACGCTCTCTCCTGCTTCATCCTCATCCTTTAGCTCCTTCCTGGGGGAGGGGGAGGAGTGGGAGAGTGACAGCTCAGCTCAGGCCCAGAGCCTCACAGCTCAGATGTAGAAATGAAGCTCTCAGGGGCCAGGTGGTGATGCAGTGGTCACACTCGAAGCTCTGAGAGGCCAGCCCACTTGGGCAGGTTCTGGGCTTGTTCTAGAGACCTCCCTGGTGTGCTGCACACGTGCGTGCTGGACATGCGTGTGCCCATAATGTCCGACTGGCTGGGGTGGGTTGCAGCATAGGAACCCTGTTGGGGGGATGCTCTTTCTTGCTTTCCTGCTTTCTCACAGGAGAAATAAATATATAAACTAAAAAAAAAAAAAGGCATGCTCCACTGAGTGCAATCTTCCACCATTAACCAGCGTGTCCAGGTGGACTCAGGACATATATCCAGAGCTTCCCACGTGGCTTCCAGCATCACGCGGCAGTGCCCCCCTGCCTGCACTGCGCCAGGTCCATCCAGCAAACGTGTTTAAAGTACCGCCGTCAGCCACTGAGCTGGGCACCGGTGAGATCCAAGCATACCCAGACCTGGTGCCATCCTCAGGTGGTCTAGTGGGAGTTAGATGTGGCTACAGGTAACCGATAGAGAAAAATGGGCTTCAATTGCCAGCTAAGGGGTAGAGAAGAAAGTGCAAATTCAGAGGAAAGAGCGGGGCACCCAGAGGAAGGCCTCACAGAGGAAATACAGGCTGAGCTGGGGATTGCAGCTCGTGGGGCCCTGGGAAGAAAAGCTCACTGCAGGGAGAGACCGTGGGGATACCACGCAGTCCAACTGGCCGGAACCAACGGGTGGAGAAGAAACTGGAGGGAATTGAGCTGTGTAAGAAGGTCACGGTCACACGGTGAAGCCTTGAATACCAGGGTAAGCTTCATGTGGCTGATACAAGACACTTAAAGGAGGAGAATATTAGAAACTAGACTTTGCAATTTCAAGAAGTTTGTAATTCACTGAGGAAAACCAAATTGCCTAACAGCCCCTCCAATCCATGCTCCTGAATAATTTGACTGTGTGCTCAGACAAAGAGGAGCTATGGAGTCCAAACAGACACAGGCTGCCAACCTGGTCAAGAGGAACTTCTGGAATTGCTGGAACACAACACACAAGGCTGCTGCTAATGACGCTACCCCCTAGAGGGCGATCCCCGCAGACCGAGGGGGTGCCAAACCTTTTATGGCCTCCTTTCATTTAATCCACCTAGCAAGACTGTGAAGTAGGCATTGTCACTATCCCTAGCTTGCAGATATGCAGTGAGTCCAGGGTGCTTAGTGTACTTGCCCAAGAACCCAGAAGTAGAAATGTTGTTATTGTTGTCATTTTTCTAATTTGCCAGAGGGCATAAGCACTTGCCAGAAAAACAGAGAGAAAGAGAAGGAAAGTAAGAAAGCACCCTCCGCACCCCCAGTGGGGAATAGTCATGCTCTAATCCTTTCTCTTCCATTTTTACCCCCTTTCAGGATTTTGGGCATGTGTTGGCCACACATGTGCCCAGCATGTTCTTCAAACCACTTTACCCCCTTTCAGGATTTTGGGCATATTTTGGCCACATACGTGCCCAGCATGTTCTTCAAACCGCTGGGTCGGGACTTGAACCCCGCTGTTGGACACGTGGAATCCAGTCGCCTTAACTACCATGCAACTGGCTAGTCCAGAAAGAAGCCTTCTAATTAGGTCTAACTGGACCTGCAAGTCCATGCATTTCATTACTGTGCCATCCTAATCTTAGCTAAAAGAGAAAAATTCATTTCTCCTACCTTTTGGGAGAAACCCAGCTAAGTTTCCTCCAAGAGGCTGGCTCTGATGGTTATCAGAATGTGTACACATCACATTTATTGAACGCCTTTTCTCACACATCAACATGTCAGCCAAGAAAAAGATAAATGTTTTCTTATCAGTGACCGCGGTCACATATTTGTATTATTCAGCTATTTGACTCTACCTTGGTTTTGTTTTGTTTTGTTTTGTTTTTAATTAAAAAATACAGGTCAGAGTTGCAGGCAAAAAATATTGGATTAAATGACAGGAAACTCCCTCTCCCTTCTCCATATCACCTACCTCCTCTTGGCGCCTGCCTCTCATTTTGTTAGGATGACTGTTTCTTCCTATGGGAAGGAATTAGATGCTTTCAGCCCAGAACATAACAACCAGCTCAAGGGCTGAGCACTCCTGGGCCACTGCTCAGCCATTCTTCGGGGCATTTCCGGTTTTCTGATTAGCTCTGTCTGCGTCTCGCTCAGTTCTGGGAAAGTCTCCTCTAGTAATGAATCCAAATGCCAGCTTCCAACCAAGGGTTCCCTGAAAACACAACCAATCTCCCTGCCCAGCACTTTGCCGTCTTGCATAAAAACCCCTTCTTTGCTCTTCACCTACAAGCAGATCGGGTCCTTACTGAAAAGGCCTGAGGGAGACAGGACTCCCAAGGCTGCTTGCTCCGCCTGGGCCGAGAGGTCAGCAGGGATGGCTAATTCCACGCGTCTACTTGGCGGGGCTATGGCTACTTGTTGAAACGCTAGTCTAGATGTTGCTGTCGGGCAAACACTTACAATTAGTCAACTTTAAGAAAAGCAAATTACCCTCCATAACGTGGGGGGCTTCATGCAGATCAAATACTGAATTTTCCTGGAAAAGAAAGTCTGCCTCAAGACTGTGACATAGAAAGCCTGCCCGAGCTGCCCATCCTACAGACTTCAGACTCGGATTGCAACCGTCCTCACCCAGCTTCCCAGCCTGCCCCACACATCCCAGGCTTGCCAGTCCCCCAGTCACATGAGCCAATTCCTTAAAGTAAACCTCAGTCGCACTCTCGCCCACTATCTCTCTCCATGGTCACGAGCACGCACACACACACACCCCTACTCATTCTTATTCTCTGGGGAACCCTGGCTACTCCAACCAATAGCACCAGATGTCCGCCAACATCTCACGGGGGCTCAACTGCCAGGCTCAGAGTCCCTCCTGTGTACACACGTGCATTGAGATTAGATCATTTCCATCTTTTTCTCCAAGCCCAGTGGTATAGGAAGTACCCCAAGTCCTGAATGGGGTTGCTATGTCTTACTGTGACAGCCCCAGGAGAAGTGAGGGTGTTATTTACAAATCTCCCCACGTAACTCAACTCTTTGGTAGACAAAATATTAGGTCGTCAGAAAAGACATGTATTATTGTACATATTTCTATGCAAAAATGGATCATGAATTTCCCGACCTACGGATTAACAAGATCTCACAGTTGGGCCATGCGTCTAAACTTGACCTTCTTCTTCCTGGGTCCCCAGATCATGGCCCTTTTCTTCTGAGAAAACTCATCCATTATTTCCCCCGAATTTTCACAGACCCCCACGAGGCCCACCCATCTGTGGCTGACATCTATTAAGTGCTCTGAACTTGGCATCTGCTCCCAGTGCTTTTCATGGATTCCAATGGAACCTTTATGACAACCCTAAGAAGTAAGTTCTCCCATGACCACCCCTAGTTATGAAGGAGGAAACCAAGACACAGAGAGGTTAAGCAGCTTATCAGAGGTCATGCAGCTAGTAAGTGGTGGAGGCAGGATTCAAACCTTGGCAGAGAGACAATGAGCATTTCCAGAGTTGGAGGATTTAAGATTCGACGGTGACTCCTCGAAGGCTGGGACTATATTTTATTTTAGTTTTAATTTTTTTAAAGTTTGTTAATCTTATTCATGATAATAAACCATGTACATACGCATGAGATTGACAGAGAGAGAGAGAAAAGTATCCTCAACAGAGTGTCATTGAACTGTGACCCCCTTTCCCCAGCTTCATGCAGATCAAATACTGAATTTTCCTGGAAAAGAAAGTCTGCCTCAAGACTGTGACATAGAAAGCCTGCCCGAGCTGCCCATCCTACAGACTTCAGACTCGGATTGCAACCGTCCTCACCCAGCTTCCCAGCCTGCCCCACACATCCCAGGCTTGCCAGTCCCCCAGTCACATGAGCCAATTCCTTAAAGTAAACCTCAGTCGCACTCTCGCCCACTATCTCTCTCCATGGTCACGAGCACGCACACACACACACCCCTACTCATTCTTATTCTCTGGGGAACCCTGGCTACTCCAACCAATAGCACCAGATGTCCGCCAACATCTCACGGGGGCTCAACTGCCAGGCTCAGAGTCCCTCCTGTGTACACACGTGCATTGAGATTAGATCATTTCCATCTTTTTCTCCAAGCCCAGTGGTATAGGAAGTACCCCAAGTCCTGAATGGGGTTGCTATGTCTTACTGTGACAGCCCCAGGAGAAGTGAGGGTGTTATTTACAAATCTCCCCACGTAACTCAACTCTTTGGTAGACAAAATATTAGGTCGTCAGAAAAGACATGTATTATTGTACATATTTCTATGCAAAAATGGATCATGAATTTCCCGACCTACGGATTAACAAGATCTCACAGTTGGGCCATGCGTCTAAACTTGACCTTCTTCTTCCTGGGTCCCCAGATCATGGCCCTTTTCTTCTGAGAAAACTCATCCATTATTTCCCCCGAATTTTCACAGACCCCCACGAGGCCCACCCATCTGTGGCTGACATCTATTAAGTGCTCTGAACTTGGCATCTGCTCCCAGTGCTTTTCATGGATTCCAATGGAACCTTTATGACAACCCTAAGAAGTAAGTTCTCCCATGACCACCCCTAGTTATGAAGGAGGAAACCAAGACACAGAGAGGTTAAGCAGCTTATCAGAGGTCATGCAGCTAGTAAGTGGTGGAGGCAGGATTCAAACCTTGGCAGAGAGACAATGAGCATTTCCAGAGTTGGAGGATTTAAGATTCGACGGTGACTCCTCGAAGGCTGGGACTATATTTTATTTTAGTTTTAATTTTTTTAAAGTTTGTTAATCTTATTCATGATAATAAACCATGTACATACGCATGAGATTGACAGAGAGAGAGAGAAAAGTATCCTCAACAGAGTGTCATTGAACTGTGACCCCCTTTCCCCAGCCCTCTAGCTTGTCAGGATCTTGGGCAGCACACACATGCCCCGTGTGTCCTCAAGCCAACCCGGGGATCCAAACCTGAAGTTGGCCTGTGGCTTCCAGCAGATTGCTACCAACTGTGCCGCCAGGCTGGGCCAATATAAACTATTAATATTGTTACACCCCCGCCCCCGTGTGCGTACTTAATACCTAGTCACTTCTCCATGACAAGAGTGACTTGGACTTCATCAACTCATACAAGTATTGTTCCGAGTGTTATTTAATGACAAAGTGAGAGGATGAATGTGACGTGCCCAGCACAGGGCCTGGCCCCAGTAAGCACCAATCAAACAGGAACTGTTAGATAGTTTCTTATAAGGGTGTCAGGGACACCCTGGGGTGTCCCACAAGGGGGGACCCTGGAGAGCAGAGCCCCAGTAGCTGGCTTCACCAGAGCCATGCAGGAAAATTACTCTTATCAAGGCTGTCCTCAGTCACACCACACCAAAGGAAGCGTCTGGCGAGGCTCAGGACAGCCCTGAAGGAGAATTCTCCCGCATGGCTTTGTTTCCAGCCTCTGAAACCATCTGGGGCCACTGGCAGGTGAGCAGAGACTGCCCCTGGCAGTCTGCCCAGTGGTCACCAGGAGAGGGTGATTTTCCACTATAACCAGGTGGCAGAGGTCTCAGAAAGACCAACAGGAGACCTTGAACACTCGGGACTTGCAAAGGACCCGGGGAGCGTGGAGCACACGGCATCCAGGCAGACCTCTCTGAAGGAGCATCTCTGATTTTCTGCATTCCAGTCCTGTGGCTGCCCCTAGCTCCAGTAGAAGGTTGCCAAACCGGTACTGAGGAAAGGTATTTTGGCCAAGTGGCAGCCATGGTACAAAGGGTTGTTTTGTACCTTTCCAAAACAGACACTGATATTGCAGCTAAACAGGAGTGCCCAGACAAAAAGGCAGCTGGTCACCGCGCCCCTTTCTGCAGTCGGTGCCCCACCAGCCTCGGGAGATGCCCTTCCAGGCATGCGAGCTCTGGAATCAAAACCACACCCTCCCAGGGAACTTCAGTGAAGCCAAGTCCACTTGAATGACACACGGAGTCGACTTTCTAAAGCTGCCTGTAATGTGTGCTCCTGTCCTGGCCGTGCCACCTGCCAGGGCAGCAGGTGGAGGAAGCCCAGGTGGGCCAGGCATCAGCTCTCTCGGTGTTATTCGTGTGTGAGCACCCGCTCTGTGTGGGCACTTTCAACCTTCACATCTAACCCTCGCAAGGAAGGTGTCAGCGTCCCCATCTTACACATGTACAAACGGAGGCTCCGTGATGTCAAACTGACTTGCCGAAGATCACAGAGCTAGAAAGCGGCAGAGCTGAGCTCCGGCCCCAGGTCTGCTTCATCTTCACACCTTCACCTGTCACCGCAGGCGGAGGGGACCAGCGACCTGCTGCCTTTAGCCCATACCAGCTGTGTGACCTTGGGCTTCTCCAACTCTCCACATCTGGATTTCTTCCTCAATGAAAACCAATATCTAATGCCCAGGAAAAGGAGTGACCATAGCCCACATTTAACACCCACCAGGCAGTCCATGAGGGGCTTTGTAGAGCGGCCTGTGATCGGTACTGTCCTTTTCTCAAGGCACGATACAACTGAGTAGCTTGTTCAGAGTCACCTGCTAGTAAGGAAGAAAGCCAGAACCTGAACGTGGGTGTGCTGGCTCCAGAGCCTCAATCTCTCTGACTTCTGACTGGCATGTTTCTGAACCATAATTTGCTAGAGAAAGAATGAATAAAGGAATTCAACGATTCCCCTGGAACCCAGCTGAGGCAATGGGTGGGACCTGCACGTTTTCAAGGCTCGCGAGTCCTATAAAAAGGGGATGGAAAAGCCCATCTGGCACGGTTACAGCGGGGATCAAATGCGAAAGCATGCAACAGGAATCAAATGCGAAAGCATGCAAGCATCCGGGTCACAGGGACATTCTTACGTCAGGTTAGAATCCGAATCAACCACTTCCATCAGATAAGCAGCAGGAGGATCCAGTCCTGCCCGCCCTATCTCCAAGAGATGGTATCAAGAGAACTCAGAAACGAATGCGAAGCACCAAGTCAGTCTCGATGGTTAGATCCTGTTCCTTGGCCACGATATCTTCCAGCTAGGTGTGCTCCTGGCCTCAGACCCTCGTGTTCTACAACAAAGCTCTCTCTAGGGTGGTGGTTAAGGGCACTGGACTCCCGCATGAGCCCACAGTTTGAGTCCCGGAACTGGCAGCTTTCTCTCTCTCTCTCTCTCTCCCCACCTCCCTCTCTGGTCAAATTTAAGTAAAGTTAAATAAAATAATTATATTTTAAAAAGCTCTCGCTAAAGAAGACTTGTGCCTTTCCCTGAAGCTTTCATCTACTGTCCTCTGCCCTCCTTCCTGTGCTACAAGCAGTGGCTTTGACCTCAGAGCGGGCTGGCTGCTGTGGGAACGAGGGCAGACTGAGTCGGGTGTGTTTGTGGGCTGCTGTTTGTCAGGGGAGTTTGGGATGGGTACAGGTGGTAGAATTAACAAAAGGGAGATGCCAAACCTAAAGAAAACTGGCCATGACTGAGCAGCGGGAAAATGACTAACCATTTCAGGACCGTCTTTTCCTGACTATGAGCTTTGGCATCCGTGGGTCTCTCAATATCCTCATCTGCAAAATGGGTATAAATACTTGCCTCAACACCTTCTATCGTTGTCAATCATTGGGAACAAATAAGATCAAGCCCATGAAAGGTTTTCTGCATTGTAAGAGCCCTGAGAGGGGTCCCTTCCCCAAGGTTTGTCACACCGGGAAGTCATTGTAGGGTATCCAGCACCCTGGGGTGAGAGCCCAGGCAAGGCCTCTGGGTGCAGAGGCAGCTAGCCCTCGGGCCCTGACATTGGTCTGAACAGACGCCCCAGGGCTGAACTTGCCAGGGAAGTACAGTGAGTAGGGACAAAAAAAAAGGAAAGAGCCTGGAAATGATGGGTATTTCCACAATAAGGATTAGAGGCCATGGAGGCACCACGGGCAGCAAACTGTCAGCCATTCGGGATCTGAGCCCTTCGGCCACAGCGGACTGGACCGAGGTGACCACTGCCCACAGCTGGGCCATGGGGGTCTCTCTCTCAGAATTATCGATTAACAGCTGCTTGCCTGCAGTTAGACAGTGAGGACCAAACCAACTCGTGGTAACCAAAAGCGCGCACAGGAGGCCTCGCCAGGCTCCCAGGGTGCAGAGGGGGCTGGCTGCATGGTCTCTGCAGGGAGAGGGCAATGCCTCCTTCCTGATGTTCTGGCTCGTGAGAGGCCCATGATTTGGATTCTGCAAGGTACCTCTCCCTGGCTTTAAAAAAGATCATGCAAGATTTCCTTGAGCAAAGTTGAGCGGGTATCTGTTTCTTGCAGATAAGCAGTTCTTGACCATGGAACCACCCCCTTCCAGGTAGGACAAGACACAGGACGGGGAGACAAGGACCCTGCATGAACGAGACCACATCTCAGCTTGGTAGAGGGAGTGCCTCCCAGTCGACCTTTGGGAAGGCAGCAGGATTTGTCTTCAAATATCGCTTCAGATTCCTACGCCTTTCCTCTGTCTCCCGGGGGCCTCCCTCCCTCCCATCTCTGGTGGCTGAGGCCCTCACTCTGGCCTCTTACGGAGCACCGCAGCCAGCCCTGCACTCACCCGGGGGTGAGCGCTGGCCGAGGGCAGGGTGATACCGCAGCACACAGCAGAGTGAGGAAGGACGCCCAGCTGGCCTGCTCGGGGTGGTTTTCTCAGCACTTTATGCAATCGCGCTGCTTCCTTGCTCCCTTTCATCATTAATCTCTTTCTTCTGATTCCACTGGTATGTGACTTGGGAAGCATTATACTTCAACTAGAAAACTCGCTAACTAGTCTCCCCGACTAGAATTAATCAGTCATTCACATCGCTACCTAATGGCTCCCCACAGGTTTCCAATTCAAGTGTAACCCCTGACAATACCAGATTACGCCTCTGTCCATCTCGTGGGCACGCCCTGGGTCCCTGGGTCCCTCCCAGCCTCGTGTGGGTCTAAGGCCTGGAATGTCTTTCTTCGCGTTCTTCTGACAGATTTTCTCTCTTCCTTTAAGACCAGATCAAATGACACTTTCTCTGCAAAGGTTTTCACTCTTCCCTCTACTTCTTGTTCTTGCCAGAAGACTTGTGCACTCACCAGAGACAGAAAACCAGAGAGGACAGAGAGAAACAGCACGCCCCGTGGGGCTTGGACACACCACAGTCCCTCCTCCTCCATTTCTCCATCCTGCTGGGATTTGGGTTATGCACTCACACAGGTCCAGTATGTTTTTCAAACCTCCAGGGCTGGGATCTGTGCCTTGGTCAGCCATGTGGGATCTGACTCCCTTAACTACCAGGCCATGGGGCCGGGCCTCCATTGCTTTTTTTTTTTTAGAATTATTTTATTTTATTTATTATTATTCTTTAATTTGGCCAGAAGAGTGGGGAGGGGGTGGGAAGGCAGGCCACCAGGTCTGGGACTGGAACCATGGTCAGCCAAGTGGGAGTCCAGTACCTTAACCACCACGCCACCTGCTGGCCCCCCACTGGCTCTTAATTGTGACTTTTGCATGTCTACTCTGGTTTGTTTCTCATTCTTGTGTTCTAAGTAGTCGGTTTCCTAGGTCTAGCGGACCGAGCCATGGTATGCATCTTTTTCCAGCTTTGGCTCCCGACATGTTGTCTGGTGCCTTACAGGGCTCTGTGGGAGTAACTGCGTCAGATAGGGAAGGAATTTCTGTGCTATGTCACATGTATAGGAGGCATCTTTGAAAACTTCACAGAAAATGCTGATTATGAAAAAAACATGCATGGATTAAAAAAGTTTTCCTCAGCAAAATAAACTTGTATTTTAATTCCATTCTTTCCACAAACATTTTGAAGTCCCCTCCTGTTCATTTAATCCTCAAGCAATCTTGCAAGGTGGAAGGAGTTAATTAAGAGCACTGAAGCCAAAGGTTTCGTTTGCGTCTCAAGCAATTAGGAAGTACTGGGGCGGCCACTGAGATTCTCATCCTGG
>NW_006159692.1:5346149-5350039 GCF_000334495.1 Tupaia belangeri chinensis
TCCAAAGCCTTTGCACCAAATGGGAATGCTAGAATGCTCGAAAGCTGAATGCTCATTATGTTAGCTGACAGGGCTTCTGGTGCAGGCGTTGCATAGCTATTTCTGGGTGAGACCCACTCAAAGTGCACCCCACTGAATGGCACAGAAAGAGACCATGAAAAGTCGGCGTTGCCCTCGGGTCACAGGTGCTCGGAATCCAGTGTGCTCAAGTTCAGGAATGTGTGAAGAGGCTCTTTGCCAAGCCTCTCCCACAAACACCTGAGAGAATATTAAGTGTAATTCTGCCTGAAAGAAAGGAGATTGGCGGACTTCACACGGTCCCGTCCACGACCAAGAATCAGTGGCTTTATTACACTGAGATCATTCAAGTCTCCTGCTAACCCTGTGCTTCCATGCTCAACATTTGAAATGTATCTCGGGCACCCACAGTGGCACAGCGCTAGGACATAACATTCCGAGAGGCTGACCTGGACAGGAAGGTTCTGGATTTGTATTCAGGGACTTCCCTAAGCACACCGGGCATGCATGTACCCGCAGGCCAGGACTGGCTGAAGCTGGAGGTGGACCATGGTGTCAAGACACTGTTGGGGTGCTGTTTCTCTCTCGCTCTGTTGTGTCTCTATTGCTCATGGGGAAAAAAATACGAAATTTTAAAATTAAACAAAGGGCCAGTCCATGGCTTCATGGTTGGGTCAGCTGGATCCTATGTGGCTGTCTAGGCAATTTGGGTCCTAGACCTGGTGGTTTGGGAAGCACGCAGGGTGTGTGTGCCCAAGATCCCAACAGAAGGGAGAGACGGAAGAGAAGGGATTGCACTGTGACCATTCTCTATGTGGCAGAGGAGGGGTGGGTGGGGGTAGGTGGGGGTGCTTTCTCTCTTTCTCCCCCCCCAGTGAGTGCATGCACCTGGTGTAAAAAACAATAACTAGCTAAATAAAATGTATAGTTAACATCAACGGTGAGCTATGATTTACGGAGGGTATAAAAACCTCATGCCTTCCAGACAGAGCCAAAGCCTAGAGGGATGTAGCAATGCCCCAGTAATCAGAAAAGGAGCCCCAACCAATTACCAGCACTCGGGCTGAGGGCATGCAGGTGAGTATGTTGTGGAGGAAAATCAGGGCAGGCTCATTAATTTTTAAAGGCAATTGTGGTTTCATAAATGACGGAGAGCCTGCAGAATGCGCCTGTGGGTGTTCCCAGGCTTCAGTAGGGTGGGGCCCCTTTCCTGAGGCGGTGAGTCTCCCCGAAGTGACGGGAGTGACTCAGTAGATTAAACACTTGGCCTTTCTGAGTGTTCTGGCAATACCACAGGGGTCTGTGGGAGACCCAAGATGGCCTGCTGTCAGCTCGAGCCAGTGGGAAGCTTCCTGACTAGTCCTGTGGTACACCCTGGGTGAAAGGCCCAGCTCGGGCCTTTCCACTCCTAATGGAGTCTCATGGCATTTGTGCTTATTTAAAAGGTGTTTGGGGTGCTGGACTTCCACCTGGTCGACCGCAGTTGATTCCCGAATACCTGTGACTTGCTTTCTCATTTTCCCTCTTTTTGTCCTCTCTGGTCACATTAAAAAAAAAATAAATAAAATAAAATAATTACTTTTTAAAAATATTCTTTAAAAAAAAATATTCCTGATGGGGGCTAGCAGGTGGTATGGTGGTTAGGGCCACTGGACTCCCACATGGCCAACCGTGGTTCGAGTCCCGGACCTGGTGGCTTGCCTTCTCACTTCCTCTCTCTCTCTACTCAAATTAAAATAAATTAATTAAATTAAATAATTCTTTTTTAAAAATTCCTGATGTTGGGGCCAGCAGGTGGTGTGGTAGATAAGGGTGCTGGACTCCCACATGGCCAACCACGGTTCGAGTCTCGGACCTGGTGGCTTGCTTTCTCACTTCCCCTCTCTTACTCTCTCTCACTCACTGTTTGTCTTTCTGGTCAAATTTAAAAAATAAAATGAATGAATAAATAAAATTAAATAAATAATTTTTAAAAATTACTGATGTTAATGTCCCCAATTGGAAGAAAAAAATTCAAATGGTAAAATGGCACGTGCTAAAAATAAGCCAGTCTCTGCTGGATCAACCACAGCCAAAGGGACCTCTGAAGACTGACCTCCGCCATCTGAGTCATTACAACCCCATTTTTCAAAAGAAGAATAAAAAGATTCTCAGAGAGATTAAGTGGTTTGCTTAAGGCTACAAAGGTTACTATGCTAATTAGAGGAGTTTCCGAGAAATACCTAGGCTTGATCCCCAAAACATGCCCAAACCAACTAACAGAAATCTTGCAAAATGAGTACTAACATGACATTTATCAGGTGGCCACCTGGAGAGTCGCAGTGGCCACCCCACAAAGCAGAGATCTGCAGAGGTCAGAAGTGAGAGAGACGTGCTGGCAGAAGAACGGACCATAGCCTAAGGACGGGCCTCTGGAAACGGGAATCTGCTACAGGGGCAATACCCGCACACCCCAGCAGATGGATGCTTCCCGGAATGTGATGTCCCGACATAAAGTCACAAAGTGAAAAAGAATGCAAAAGACGTTCCTCTCAATCAGCCTTTCACACAGAAGCAAGGAGCGAGCCAAAGGAGCCAAACAGAAAACGGAACTCCGTGGCAATCCGCAGCAAAAGTAGCTTTAATACAAAAGAAAGGGAAATGCATACCCACGGAGACCATGGAACCAGCATGCCACAAATGCAGGCGGTCACAATGATGGGCACATTACTTAAGCATCTCGCTAACAGGGAGTAGTTGGAAAACGTTCATGTCTATAGCCAGAAATCCAGAAAAATTCAAACCGAACTGTTCAGAGGTGTCTCCCCTAGGCAGTAATAGTAGGGTAAGGAGGGACCAACAGATGGTGTAATGGTTCCATTGCTGGACTCTCAAAGAGTTGACCACAGTTCGAGTCCCGGACTCGGTGGCTTAAAACTCACACTGGTGCTTGTGCATGCATGCCCACGATCCCAAGAGAATGGAGAAGGGATTGCAGCAGCCATTCTCCCAGGGGATAATTTCTTGCTTTCTGTCTTGCCAGAAAGCATGTGCCCTATAGCAAAATGCTCTCTAAGAAAAAAAAAAAAAAAAAAAGAGTGGGGGAAGGAAAAGGAATTCATAAACGGAGTGTGGTGAGAATTTGTACTCTTTTTTGTATAATGTCTTCTGGATTTATTGTTTAACTTTTACATGCATTATTTTTTTACTTAAAAATTTAAAAAATATTGTATTATTTAAAATTGAAAAAGAAAAGGAAAAAAGCCTGTTGTGTTGGGGGAATTATAAAACTTTAATGGTGGGTGAGGTCTCTGAGGTCCAGGTAGTCTCAGTTGGATTTAGCCTCTCAGCCCATCTGTCAGTGGAGTTCATGGAGATTGGCCACCTCTGGCTCACAAGCACACGGCCTTAAGATTCTAAGCTGGTTCCTAGAACCTGATGCACCCCAAGAATGTGACACATCAAATAAGCATTGTGGCTTTCATAATCTACTGGTGCTCTGCTAAATACCCACCACAGCCATGTAGCAGAACCTCGCAGACCCAGGATCCTACCGGTTCGTACTGGTCCTGAGTAATTCAACAGTCAGCCTCAGACGGGGTTCAAACACAGCAGACTTGAGGCCACCGAAAAGCAGTGGGTTGTCAGAACAGCTCCCGCCCACAGCGTGGCTGTGGTCTAATGAGGCTTGGACTGGATGGAGTGTCCTTACGAGCTTCACCATGAACATGTCCATCACCATGGCACGTCCTTCGCGACTATCCGTCTTACCGTCTTAGGGTTTGAGATGAGCTGTTCACCGCTCTGACGTGGCTGTTTTATATACTCAAGAGGAAACGTGTCTACACATTTCTGTTAACACAGGGACTGTCATTGGTGCCACCTTGGTCTTC
>NW_006159692.1:5350070-5363916 GCF_000334495.1 Tupaia belangeri chinensis
TCTTTCCCTCCTAATCACTACCCTACCCGGCTCGCCATCACCAGCACACCTGGCCAATCTCCGGTGGACCTGGTCATGGTGTAAGTACCCTCTGTCCAGTCAGAATGTCACCTTACCGCATTTTACACGGTGCTCAAAGCTGGGAGTCGCTTCTGCGGAAGACTTGCTATCACATTGTTGTAACCCCTGGGATAGACTGGAAGCCAGGAACATGCCCCATGTATTACAGCATCCCCTCTGTATCTAAGGTGGCGCGTTTCATATCTCACTGAAGCAGATATTCGATACGTGGAACCAGCAAAATTATAGAATCTTTTCTTTTTCCTTTTTTTTTTTTTTTTTGGAGAGGTTTTTGCTACAGGGCGCGTGCACTCGCCAGAAAGACAGAGAGACAGAAAGTGAGAAATCACCCCCCAAGGGAGATGGCCACGCCACAATCCCTCCTCCTCCATTCTCCTCTCGGGATCTTGGGCACACACGCACACACACCCGGCGTGAGTTTAAGCCGCCGAGTCTGGGACTCGAACCATAGTTGACTACATGGGAGTCCAGCGACATAGCCATTACGCTAACTGCTGGTCCCACAAATTATATAATCTTAAACTCTGAGTGACTCTAAAGGAGATCAATTCCCATCATGCACAACTGAGAACTTGAGACCCAGGTGGTTAAATTGGGATTAGTCAAGGTCACCAGATATTTAATGTCAGCCAGAGTCCAGATGTTTCCACTCCAAGTTCCGGGCTCTTTTTCCTGTCAGGGTGCCTGCTAGATGAATGAGTGAATGACTTGACTGCTCATTCTGCGTAATCAAAGGCTACCTGAAAAAAGACTCCAGTTAAGTAACCTAGTAAGTGTAATTTGGATAGACTATATTTGCCAATTTAACTGAAGTTTTCCACTTTCTCTTTTTAAATATATATTTGCTATAGGAGGGGAAGTGAGAAAACACCCCCCAGGCAGGATGGCCATGCCACAATCCCTTCTCCACTTTCTTGGAATTGTGGGAATGCACACAGACACGCCCAGCGTGTTTTTCAAGGTGCCCGTTCCGAGACTCGAACTGTGCAGTCAACCATGTGGGATCCAGCCGCCTTCACCACCATGCCACCAGTTGACCTGAAGTTTTCCATAAACACTTGCAATTGAGTGTCGATGTTCATAGCCTTTGGCATATTTTTAGTCATTTAAAATTTTGTTCAACGCATATACACTCCAGATAAAGAACAAGTCAGATTTCAATAATGTTAACAATCAGAGTGTTAACTCCAATTCTTCTATAACTTATGTAACTTGCCCCAAATAATGACATCGGTAGGTTGAAACCAGTATATTTTCACATGTCTTCACAGGTTAATGATGAAGGATACAAACTTTCCGAGTTCTACTTCTATTACTTAATTGCTTCAAGAAAAACAAAAAAGAATAAAAAAAAAAACTAGCGCATATAGAAAAAAACTAGCACGTATAGAAAAAAACTAGCACATATAGAAGAACTATGGCATACCGCAACTACATGATATTAATTAACTGCATTTTCAGGCCACACTGTCCTTTAAGAGTCTAACTTGTACTTCTGTATTATTATTATTATTTTAAACTAAATATCCATTTGACAGCTTTGGGTTTCATTTCTTTAATTTTCTTGCTCTCCCTCAGAGGGCGAGAAGAGAAATAGTGAGAAAAAAATGAACACAGACAAGGTATAGATCACCCAGAAACCGGAAGGGAGAAGTAGGTTCCCGAGAAAACGAGAACTGTACCAAGGCGTGGCCAGGACACGTGTGCCTACCAGGGCTCCCACCCTCTGCCATGCCCTCTCGGTCCCATCCCTCCTGCCAAGGAGTGAGCCGGCCGCAATCTTATCAGTGACCACAGACAAGCAGAAAATGGATCTAGCCCCAAACCCAGATTCAGTCATATCACAGCAACCAAAACCCAGAGAGCTTACAATGCCTGGGAACACGCCAACACACCAGCCACCCCGTCCCCATCCACTGCGACCACAACGACATGTCCTAGAAAATAACTTCTGGAATTACAAGGAGCTTTAAAGAGGATCCATCCAGTTCAAGCCCTCCCTGCTCATTTTGCAGAAAAGAAAAGTAAGATCCCAAAGAAATGAAGCCATTTGCCCAAAGTCATCTGGCAAGTCAGGATCAGATTCCCAAACCACAGGCAGGTGGTCCAGAGCTCGCTCTTCTAGGAGAACTTAAAAAGCTACAAAACATACAGAAACACACAACTGCTGGAGATGAACAATTACAAAGAGTTGCAAAATCACATGAAAATGAGCTAATTCAAAACTGCTGCCTTCATCCCCTCCAGAACCCAGGGACAAGGAAGCAGCCCGGGGCTGTTGAACGGTGCAGTGGTGCCTCCCAAGACCTTCTTCCCGCTTTTTCCTGCTTCACCCATTTCTCAAAGCAGAGAAAGTAAAACTGCCTAGGAGACTGCTCAAACTCTTACTCTGAACCAACGCAGACTTTGCAGCCTGTGATGTGGCGACTATGTTTCCCCCTAGGGGCCTACAGAAATCCCACTATTAAACAAGAGCAGGTCATTCAATAAGTAAGCCCCGGGGGAAAATTACGCGCCTTCCACACACAGCGGTCTTCTCCCCGGACCTGCCCAGGTAACAGGCTGAGGGACTCTGCATTATCCGCCACCGCCAGGCAGACTTCTAGAGAACTGAGCCCCAGGAGCTAACATTCCCAAACAAGGCTTCCGAAAGAGAACACGTTCTTACCCTTAAAAATCACAGAAACGATAGGATCCGGTTTCCCAAATTTCGTTTTAGGGATGTTGCTGGCAGATTCCACAATTACCCGGAGCATGGCTCTAAACGGGCAGAGAGCAAGTTTCGGCAAATGAAGCGAGGCCGGCTGGCGCTGGCGCTGGCGCTGGCGCTCCGGGCTGCACCGCCCTTTCCCGGCCGACGCAGGATTTCTCGCCGCGAAGCGGGAAGGGGCGAGCGCAGAGGGTGGACCTGGGGCAGGTTATTCACCGAAGGCTACGCGTCCACTGAGACGCAGGCTCCCGTAGTCCACGAGGTGCCGCAGGACAGGCTCACGACTGTGAAAAAATGTGGAAGTGAAAAGGGCAAAACCTCAGCTAGAAATAATGTGCAACAAATAAAACTAAAATAGATTTGGAGCTAATAATTGTGGGCGGGTAGGAAACCCACTAAAACGTTGCTCCCGGCAAGGGAGCAACCATGTGGTGGACCCGAATTGATTCCTGCCACACGTTCCATTCTTTTCGGAGTTTCGTGGAGTTTTAAAACTTTACTTAATCTTTCAACTTTTTTTTTTTTTCATTTTACTTTTGCCGTTTCTTTTGATACTGTTGAACACACCCATTCTGCAAACGCTTGCAGGTTTTCAAACGCAGTTAAATGGCGCTCTCTAGTGGACAACATAGGAATAACAGCTTATTGCTATTAAGCATCCAAGTGCCGGAATGTGGGTTTACAAAATTAATGTATTGGGGGGCTGAGCCTCCGCTTCAGAAAACGATTTACCATAGAATTTATTCAAAATCCTTTAGAGGTGAGAGCTGGGCACCTAAATTTTGCTGGTCCTTCGAAAGCTCCCTTCGATGAAAATAGAGAAGTGGCTCTCCAAGCTTTCTTTACCTCCGCGAGTGCAGCGTCTTCCCGTCCCAGGGGGCGCATTAAGGCTAGGTAAGCTGGTGGCTGGGGTCACACGAAGAGCCCTGGGGTTAGCAGTCGGCCTGAGCATGCGCTCCTGCGTCACCACCTTCAGCGACACCACCTTAGCACCTTAGGAAGTTTCTTTCTTTCCTAATTAAAGGAATTTTTATTTGTTCGTTTTGGCTATGGAGTGTGTGCTCACCAGAGAGACAGAGACAGAGAGAGGGAGAGAGAGAGAAATCACCCCTGGGGGAAATGGCCACACCGCAGTCCCTTCTCTTCCATCCTCCTCTTGGGATTTTGGGCACGTGTGCCTGCTGTAGCTCTCAAGCTGATGGGTCCAGCACTGGAACCGCCCAGTCTACTGCTGGCTGGCCCCTTAGTAAGCTCCCTAACCGCTCAGTTTCCTCATCCGCAAAATGGAGATACGGTTGCTGTAAGAGAGCAGGGGAGGTGAAAGCACGCGGTGAGCTACGCGTGGACACACCAGGAGTCCACGCTTTGTGATTCTATAGCACGCCATTAATGCAAGTTGCCTTCGGATCAGGATGTCATTGCGTTTCAGAAGAAAAGGTGGAAACACGAGTTGAAGGAAGCAGGCTTGTTTTTGCTTTTGAACACATAATCCAGAAGACCCATCAATAAGCAAGCACAAGTGCATTGAAAAAGCGTAGTTTAACCTAAAAGAATTCTTCCAGCTCAGTGAGTTTCTCAAAAGCAAAGACTGTCACAGGTTTAAGACGACCACGAGGCATACAGATTAGCTGCAAGGTGGTGCCCGGATGGCACGCTGACGCTAGAGCAGAGGACTACTATATTAGTAAACTACTAGGTGGAATCCAGTCAGGAGTTAACAGTATTGTACTAATGCTCATTGCTTAGTTGCTGGGGTTTTTAGAGAGATTTTTGCCATAGGGCACATGCACTCACTGGAGAGACAGAAAGCAAGAAATCAACTCCCAAGGGGATGACCATGCTGCAATCCCTTCTCTGCCGTTCTCTTCCCAGGATCTTGGGCATGTACGCACACACGCCTGGTGCGATTTTTAAGCCATCAGGTCTGGAACTCGAACCACAGTCAGCCATGTGGGAGTCCAGCGACATAACTGCTATGCCATCTGCTGGCCCCAGTAGGTTTTCAGTATCTGTAAAATTTTCACTTCAGGCTGGCTCCCAGTGGTTAAGGGAAGCCAGATCCCACGTGGTTGACCATGGTTTGAATCCCAGACCCGGGGCTTCGAAAACACACTGGATGTGTGTGTGTGTGTGTGTGTGCTCCCAAACCCCAACAGGAAGGACAAGTAGAAGAGAAGGGATTGCAATATGTCTGCGCCCTATTTTGGGGGATGCTTTTTTCCTCCCTCTCTCTCTCTCTCTGGCAGAGTATAAGCACCTTCTGGCAGAAAAAAAAAAATTCATCTGCAGATAACACAGCGTTGTCAGATTTCCACACTGTGAAAGACAACCTGAGTATTCGTAACTACCAAGAAGTTCTAGTCTACATAAGTTCATTACTCATAATCCAAATTTTCAATGCCATAATTATTTAAAATCCTTTCACATTTTTACAGCAGAAAATATCACTTTGAATATGGCATAAGGTACATTGAGCATGTTTAATATGATACATGCAGAAGTAAGATACCATCCAAATGTGAAGGGAGCCGTCAAAGTGTTCATGCCCAGTCCGCAGCGATGCCTAGAGTCTCCCGTTTGTCACTGTCATGTAGAACCTCTAGTAAACAGAGGCCGGCGAGGCGGGTCAGTAGTAAGGGGCTCCACAGTAAAAGGGCCAGGCCTGCTTTTAAGAAGCTCTGCAGTGGCCGTGCGCTGGAAGAAACGCCATCGTCTTCACCCTTGGCAATAAATATCTGAGAAGTTCAGGGTATGTGAAAGTGGCAACTTAAAGCTAAGGGGTAGAGGGACCAGCAGATGGCCAAATGGCCACATCACTGAACTCCCATGTAGTTGACCACGGCTTGAGTCCTGGGCTCGGCAACTTTAAACACGCCCAGCATGTGTGCATGCATGCCCAAGGTCCCGATAGGAAAATGAAGGGATTGCGGCATAGCCATCCCCCCTGGGAGGGGGTGATTTCTTGCTTTCTGTCTCTCTCTGTCTCTTTGGCCAGTGCATGCACACTTTAGCAGAGTCTCTCTCAAAAACAAAACAAAAACAAAAACAGAACAACTAAGAGGTAGGGAAGATGACCACCGAGGGTGTGGCCTGAGCTCAGAGCGTCTCTCCCAGGAACCCAGGCTCCAGGGGCAGCTCTGAGCTGTGTTTTACTGAGAAGAGGAAAAGGAGACCCACGTGAGTAGGAGATGAAGGCAGGAACTAGGGGAGGCAGTGATCAGGGAAGGGAAGAGGTGCTCAGAGGCTGCCAGTCAGTAAGCTCCAGGCCATTTCAGTCCAGCTCGGGAAGTGTGTGCAGGCATGGTGCATGTGTGCTTACTCACGCGCACACATGTGCATGTGTGTGCATTGAGCGTTGGGTGGGGATGATTCACTGGTGGGATATGAACATGGTTGTGGGCTTTAGAGACTGCACAGCTTTACACAAAGGCAATGCACGGTTACTCTGCACCATCACCACCGGCATCTTCGCCGCCAGCCTGCCACTCCCCTTTCTGCCGTCTGGACAGGCAGCAGCCCCTGGTACCCTGCTCAGTCGCTGCTTCAACTCCTTTAATCCTAACAATTACCCTATGAGGTAGGTTCCACAGTAACCTAACTTCATAGCCGAGAAAACCAAGGCACGGAAAGATGAAGTCACATGTGGGACCACAGATGGCATAATGCTTATGTCACTGGACTCCCACAGTGTTGACTGCGGTTCGAGTCCTGGACCTGGCAGTTTAAAATTCACATTGGGTGTGTCTGCATGTGTGCCCCAAATCCTGAGAGCAGAGTGGAGGAGAAGAGGCTGTAGCATGGCCTTCCCCCGGGGGGTGACTTCTCACTTTCCATCTCTCTATCGCTCTCTCTGTATCTTTGGCGAGCACACATGTTCTGAAACAAACGATCTCTCTCTCTCTCTCTCTCTTTTTTTTTTTTTTTTTTTTTGCTATAGGGCATGTGCGCTTGCCAGAAAGATAGAGACAGAAAGCGAGAAATCACCCCCCAGGGGGGATGGCCACACCGCAATCCCTTCCCCTCCCATTCTCCTCTCGGGATCTTGGTCACGCACGCGCACACACACCCGGCATGAGTTTGAGCCACCGGGTCCGGGAGTCAAACCACAGTCGATTACATGGGATTCCAGCGACGTAACCATTATGCCAACTGCTGGTCCCCAGACTCTTTCTCTTAAAAAAAAATCAAATGATTAAGTAACTTTTAAAGGTGACAGCTACCAAGTGACAGAGCTGGGATTCAAACCTCAGCAGTCAGGTTGGACTTACTGTGACACTCTCTTGGACCGTGTCCCTTACAATATCCCTAGATCCCAATCTTGTTGCTAATTTGCATGTACTAGGTCCAATAATGTCCTTCAAAATCTAAACCTATATGTGACCTTATTTGGAAACAGGGTCTCTGCAAACATATTAAGTTAAAATGAAGTCATACCAGATTGGGGTGAGCCCTTAATCTAATATAATTAGTTTTTTTCCTAAGAATTATTTATTTTATTTGTTATTATTATTATCTTTAACTTGCTATAGGGCACAGGCACTCACTAGAGAGAGACACACACAGACACACACAGAGAGAGGCAAAGTGAGAAAGCAAGCTGCCAGGTCCGGGATTCGAACCATAGTTGGCCATGTGGGGAATCTAGGTGATGCCATCTGCTGGCTCCATGTTTAGTGTCTTTACAAGAAGAAGGACATCTGGAAATAGAGACAAAGAAACTCAGGGAGAGTCCTAGACTTAGAAGCTTACAAAACATGCCAGGCACATGTGTGCCCAAAATCCCAAAAGGAGAATGGAGGAGAAGGCATGGCCATCCCTCCCCCCCCCCCCTGGGGGGGGGGTTTTCCCCTTTCCTCCCCCCACATGCACCTTATAGCAAATTAAAAAAATAAAAGAAAAAAGAAAAAGAAGAGCTGTATCTTTAAGAGTCCAACAAATGCCACAAGTAAAACACAGAAAAGTATTTCCTTCTGGGAAAATCATGGAAGCGTTCATTAGCACAGAATGAGATCCACCGTTCCTTCACCAGTAGGATGTGCATTAGTTCTACAAGTACTTGAGCCCGCCCCGTGAGTGAGGTGCTGGGTCATCGGCAGAGTCTAAGGCAGACAAAATTCCGACCCGACAGCTTCCCAGCCAGCGGCGGGCACATGCCACCCGTGTGCTCACGTGCCCTACCTTCCAGCGTTTCCAGCAGCTCTGTGAGCTAGGACTCCCACGCTCGTCCTTACAGCAGGTGGAATTCAGGCTCAAGAGCTAAAAAGGAGCCAGGATTCAAGCCCAGCGTCTTCCAAGCCCAGCTCCGTCTCCAGCCTCACCTCAGCTGAGCGCTCACATGTTCGTTCATTATTTCTCACTTCTCTCTTCAAGTGAACTCATGCATTGTCTAAGAGAGGGACAGTTTTGCCTGGAACACTGGGGCAAAAGAGAGAGAGAAAGAGAGAAAGTGGGAGGGGCTGGACTGTGGCGCAGCAGTAAAATGTGCTGTCCCTGGAGGCTGACCCCCATGGCAAGGTTCCATGTTCGTGTCCGGAGGCTTCCCTGAGGGCCCTGGACATATGCATGGCCAAGGTCCAGAGCTGACTGAAGCTGCAGGTGGATCATGTGTAAAGAACTTTTTGATGGCGTTGTCTCTCACTTTCCCTCTTTCGATTTCTTGGAAGAAATAAACACGTTCTAAAAAGTAGAGAGAGGAGGGGGAGAGTTAGCAAAAAATCAAGACTCAAGGAGCCAAGTACTAGGGGTAGCAAAGAGGAATTAATGGAAGAGAAATAAAGAGATTCATAGCGTCTTATTCCAATCCCAGTTTTACAGAATTCTAAGTTTTACCTAATGGCAATTTTCAAACTGGCACATAAAGGGCCCATTGTTAAGATCTGTTTGCTGAAATACTTTTTAAAGATTTATTTCCGTTGAAAACTCAAATGCCTTTTAGAACTAAAATACTATTTTTTAGTAGCTTAATTATAGGGTTCTACACAGCAGTAGATACTATTTTAAAATACCTTAATATCTGGCTCATATGAATTTCAGTCCTTTAAAAAGTGCTTGGCAGTAGCTGAGTCTAACTGGGGCAGGATGAGATAAGTATATTCCATAATATTTGGCTCCATCATCTTGTCATTATTCAAGGCAACGGAGGAGCTAAATATACGACAGGAATGGATCTGACCTTCTCCAAGAAAGTATGAACATATTTTTGAATATAAACCTAGAAAAAAATAGAACTGGGAAAAGTAGAATAATGTTAAACGTCATGCTTTACAGAAAGAATAATTCCTGTCGAAATGTTTGATAGACAAATGGTTCCCAGTGGTTCTTCTGTAAGGACCTTGTTCATTCATGGACACATGCATTTATTCAGCTGCTACTGAAGTCTGCTTGGTGCTGGGCACCATAACAACTACAGAGATGAATAAGATGCATTGCTTCTCTGCAGAAAGCTCACAAGGGAGTATAGCACCATACAGAGATGACAGCAATACAGGAGGAGAGAACAGAAGAGGCCAGTATCTAATAGGGCAGGAGTGGGCAGCTATGGTGGGCTCCCTGGAGGAGGTGACTGCTGACAGTTGGCCTGAGTCTCAGTGGCTGGGTTGATGTGTGTGTGACTGTGTGATGTGAAATACAGCTACACAAATGCACACAGTGCGTGCTGGGAATGTAGGCCATTTCACATTGGCGGGACGTCGTGTACACGGTGAGACACTCACACGGTGGGCCGAGGTGGACAAGTGGATACCCGCTTGGACAGCCTTCTTTGCTGTCACTAACAGGCAGGTTTGCTGAGTGCTCACTCCATGTTAAGTGCTACCTGAACATTTTATTTTGCCTTATTCAGGCCTTCCACCACCCTCTCCCATGGAGTCCTACCTTATGATCCCCGCTTTAAGGATGTCAAAACTGAAGCCCAGTTTGGTTAAGCAGGTGCTGAAGTCTCCCTAGCTGCTGATATAAAACGCAGCCTTTGGTGGCTGAAGCTGAACTCTAATCAGGAAAGAGCAGTGAGCCTACCCGACTCTCGTCATACGGGGCTCTTCAAGGACGACCTGGGGCCTGTCAGGGAATGTTGGGAACAGAAAGGAAGAGAGGAAAGAACCTGCTTCTCCACAGTTGTTTCGGTCAGAGGCAACCTCGGTCAGGCATTCACACTCATCGGTCTGAGCGCTGTGACTCTTCTGGATGCTGAGGACGTGGTGGTTGGCAAAATCAGACACGGCCCCCACCTTCAAGGGGCTTTCAGTCTAGAGGGGAAAGGATGCAGTCAAAGAATTACACCAAGACGTGCAGTCACAGCAGCGATGAATGCTTCGAATACAAGGTAAAGAGACAAAATCCTTTTTTCTTTTTCTTTTTTTGGAGAGGTTTTCGTTATGGGGCGCATGCGCTCACCAGAAAGACAGAGACAGAGAGACAGAAAGTGAGAAATCACCCCCCAGGGGGATGGTCACTCCACAATCCCTTCTCCTCCATTCTCCTCTTGGGATCTTGGGCACGCACACACACATGCCCGGCGTGAGTTTAAGCCACCGGGTCCAGACTCGAACTGCAACTTGACTACATGATAGTCCAGCGACATAGCCATTACTCCAACTGCTGGTCCCTTTAGAGATTTTTGCTATAGGGTTCATGTGCTTTCCAGAGAGACAGAGAACGAGAAATTCCCCCACCCCCAGGAGGGGATGGTCACACCACAATCCCTTCTCTATTCTTTTACCCGGTGTGGTGTGAGTTTAAGCGCCAGGTCCAGGACTTGAACCACGGTCAACTACGTGGGAGTCTGGCAACGTAACCATCTTGCCATCTGCTGATCCCAGAAGATCCCCTTTTCTGAGAGGCAGGGAAGCCCTCCCTGAGGTGGGGAGGACTGCCTTGACCTGCAAAGGAAGCAGGAAAGGGGCTAACTGTGAGCAGAGCAGCCAGGCGGGGCCTGGAAGGCCCTGAGGCAGGAAGGAGTGAAGGGCGTCCTGTGGCTGGTTTGAGACTGGACTGGGAGGTCCAGGGGACTGGTCTCTACCAAGCCGGAGAAGACAGACGGCGTTTCAGTTCTTCATCCAAGGAACAATGGCAAGTGAATACAGTGCTGTCTGTGTGTGACAGGGAATGTGTGACGGGGTTGGATTTGCTTTATTTCAAAAGGTCCCTACGGAGGGGAAACTGCATCTGTAGCAGGTGAGGTTTAGTCATCCCTCCTTGTCTGCATTTAAACAACACTGATGTGTGCAGACAACAGAAATGTAACATCAGCCCCGTTTAAGATTTTGAATTTTCCAGTAGTCCACATTAAAAAGCCAAACACAATGGCCAGCATGTGGCATGGTGGTTAAGGTGCTGGTTTTTCACATGGATGACCATAGTTCAAGTCCCGGACCTGGTAGCTTGAAAATCACACTGGGCACGTTTGTAAGCATGCCCAAAATCCCAAGAGGAGAATGGAGGGGCAGGGATTGTGAAAGGGCCACCCTGCCTAGCAGGTGACTTCTCACCTTTCCTCTCTCTGTTTCTGTCTGTCTCTCTCAGGCAAGCACATACACCCTATGGCAACCATCCTCCACCTAAAAAAAGTCAAACGTAATGGGTGATTTCAATTTTAACACACTTTATTTTACCAAATATATCCAAAATACTACCATTTCAACTTGAAAGATAAACTATTAGAGTGCAAAATGTCATAGTCTTTTTTTACATTAAGCCTGAAATCTGTTAAATACTTCGACATCTCAATGTGTACACACATTTTTCATCAGAAGTACATGATCTGTATTTAGATTCCATAAAATGTGCAATAGAAAAATAGGCTTACTTACCCACATTGTTCCAAACACACCTAAAAGTATCCTAATAACTGAACTGACTTATATTAAAACAAAGTAAAGCTTCTAGTTCAGCTCCTCGATGACAACCACAATTCAGTAGCTCAATAGCTACACGCAGTGAGTACTACCGTGCTGGACAGAGCAGGGAGTGCTCCAGTGGTGCGGAAAGTTCTGCTGGTTTGCCTGCTGGCGCAAACACGGGCAGCCTTTGGAAGGTGCAACCACTCAGAGGTGGCGGTGCCCTCATCTACAGCATCCTCCCCCTTCCCATTTAATAACTCTAAGCCCCTTCAGCAGCCTTTTCAGACTGCTTTGGTTCCCCAAGAACATTTTCCTGCTGGGAAGAAAATGAGCTCACCTGCTGAGATAAATATCGAATGTGCTTGGCTGTCACATTTTTCTGTTTATATGAATAAAGATGAGTTTGAATCCTTGTCCTAGAACATCCCTGAGTGAACTGTCCACATCAAAGCGCTGTCACCTTGTGAGACCTTGTGGAAAGCGACCGGCTCCTGTAGTTCTACTTCCAAGGCTGGCAGTGTTGATCTTAAGGAGCAAACATAGATTTGCAGGTCTAGCAGGGGCAATTACAAAATCACACACACACACCCAGGCCAATAAGCTCCTCGTCCTCAGGGACCTCCACTATCAGATGCAGCTCCTGCCAGAAAAGGAGGTCTCAGAGAAGCAGGTGTGGAATTGGCGTGTCTGGCCCAGCAGGCCTGGGCCCACATCCCCAGCTGCCAGACTGTCAGGTGTCACGCCTCTAGGCCCTAGGCCCTACCCCACCCCCACCCCTCCCAAGTCGGCTCAAATGTGAGCCAGAAGATATTCTTTCTCATCCTTAGAGATTTCTATGGAAAGTAATTTTTGTGTGTGTGAAAGAAAAAGTAATTTATTAAGTAAAAGTGAATGTACACTCCTGAGAGGTAAGGAGCCGGCCTACGTGGGCAGAGAAAGAGTAGCTCAGAAGGCTTATAGAAAGTCATTTTGTCCCTCACCTAAACTCTGGGCTAAGAATAAAGTTCATACCTTGATTTAACTTCTGCGTGGACTTCACCCCACCCCAGTCCCACCTGATAATACCGTAACACAGCAGATAGGAAGGAAATCACAGGTGTTCACTTTCCCCAGAAATAGGAACTCCTTGGAGGCAGGTACCAAACATGGTCTTCTTGGATGGGTTTATTATTATTATTACTACGTTACTCTGTAAACTTCCCTCAAGATTTCTCATTCCTTCTATTCAGGAACATGAGTGTGGCTTTTGTCTGATAATGGCTAACATTGAGCATTTACCAAATGCTAAGCACGTTTTATGAATTCTCTCATTTAATCTTCACGTCCACACCATGACGTAGGAAGTATTTGCATCGTTGTATAGATCAGTAAACTGTGGCTCAGAGAGAGACGAAATAATGAACCAAGATCACACATTCGTTAAGAGGCCATTAGGACCTATTTAAACTCAGGCAGTCCGAACCTGAAGTTTAACCGTTGTACAACACTGCCTTTCCAGGATGCGTATCTACCTGTTTTCAATCTCCAGTGAGTTAATAGATCTAAGAGAGGAAGGTGGGCCCTGCCAACCACTTCCTGTGCTTCGCAGCAACAGAGTTCTCAGGGCGCTGCGGAGGACCAGAGCTTGCTGTGTGGACAGAATTGGCCAAGGGCGGAGTCGGGATCAGTCTCAGCGCTCCACCTGCGCGCCCTCAGCTCTCCCTCCGTTACACTCGGCTGTTCTATCCCTGACTTCGGCAGGATACAGGCTCAGTCCAAAGGGAAGACAGAGAGGGAGGCTGTGCTCTCTTGGGAATCCAGTTCTCCCAGATCCATGTTCTACGGAGAGAAACTACTCAGAGGAGTGAGTTATGCCCAAGGACACAGAACGAACTAGTCCCAGCCTAGGGGAACTAGTCCCAGGGTTTATCTCACTGAAAAATAGTGACTTGCTTCATTCCCAAAGCGGATAAGCACAAGACATTTACTGAGATCACTAACCTGCGGTCTGAGCCCGCGCGGAGAGCCAATCGGGGAGCCGCGCCCTCGCCACCAGGGTCCCGCCGGCCTCGCCCGCGCCGGCAGTGACGTGCCCCGCCCCGCAGCCGCGGGATTCAAACTCCCGGAAGCGCCGTTCGCGCGCGGAATTCAACCCCCCGGACGCGCCGTTCGCGCCGGAGGGTGTGACGGGCCCCGCAGGAGCGCCGCGCTTCGCTGCAGGTGCTGCTTAGAGCGAGGC
>NW_006159692.1:5365633-5368355 GCF_000334495.1 Tupaia belangeri chinensis
GTGGGCGAGGGGCGGCCAGGTCCCGCAGCTCCAGAGCCCGGCCTGACCGTGAGGACGGCGGGGTGGGCGGATCGCAGCCGCCGGACTCAGCCTCCGCCCGCCTCCTCTATGTCCCCGTTCCCCGGCGCTTACTTCGGGCCTGGAACCCCGCAGGCCGCCTGACGCCCGTCGTCGTTTCGATTCCTTCCTTCGGGTCTGCGGTGGGTATCCTCTCCTTTCAGATAGGCGGAGAGGCCTGGGGTCCTGCCCGGGTCTTCCGTTTGGGTGGCCTTGGCCGACGTCTGTCCTACACGCACCTTCCTTTAAGACGACAGAAAATTAGAGCCTGTTCTGCAGTTTTCTTTTCCTGTCTGTCTCAAGTGCTCGCTGACATGGGTTCTGTGAGCCGTGCCTCCCCCTGCAGAAGGGGCCTGAGCGGGTGCCCTGTGCCCATTGCTGGACTGAAATGCGTGTTCGGTCTCTGCCCAGCAGGGTGGATGCTTCAGCCCATCAACAGCAGCGTCCGAGCCCGCGCTGTTGGGCTCCGAGGATGACCCGAGTATTTCAGAGTGGGGCCCCTGGAACAACTGTTGAATGACTGAGAATAAATATTAGGGTGGGTCTGATTGGGTTCCAGATTGTGCGTGGGAGCCGCATCCTTTACTGGACTTCACGGAGGCAGGCTTCCTGGAGAAGGTGCCCGGGACAGGTAACAGGAAACGGACAGGAGCCCGGCAGGGCAGCGTCCAGGCAGGAGCCGGGAACAGCACACAGCCGTGCAGAGTAGGAGTTTCCCCGTAGTCAGGGAGCAAAGGTCGGAGGGTTCCTTCAAGTTCTGCGGGTCTATTCCAGCAGTCAGTCGGCCTCAGTGACTTGGTGGAAAAGTAAGTTTCCCGACCTATCAACACGCATCTCAAGGCAGCAGTGGGATGGCCACAGAAGCAGAGGAAAGAACCTCCCGGGGAGCGGTTGCGGAGACCCCATATCCTTCCATTCCCCGAGGTGGCCTACTGTCTACCTGGCCTTTCACCTCACAGTGAAAACCAGGACTGATCTTTTGGTAGTTTCTCCAGTTGGTCCACACAGTCCTGGTCTCTAGGCTTTCTGATTTCACACAGGATGACCTGAAAAGTCACTCCCCAGCACCGGATGTAAGTAGAGCCCCCCATTCCTGTCGGTGTCCTGTCTTGTTTCCTGCATAGTATTTACTACAGTTGAGGATCTGTGCATCCGTGTTGCTGTGTGTTTTGTTGTTACTGCCCGCCTCCTTGACCACATTGAGAACTCCATGTCAGCAGGGAACAAGTGACAAGGTTGTATTTTTGTTTTTCTTAGGCCAGTTTGTACCTAGTACTTGATGCCACCCAGCAGTAGGCCCTATAGTAGTTTTTCAGTGCATTAATGGCCTCATACTCCTCAGGATCCTTTAGTCACATCACCGTAATTTTATCTTGACATGAAGTGGAAGGTGTTTTTTAACCTCCCTAATGAACTGCTTTTATATATGGTTTATGTGTACAGAGCGTTGGACTATATGCATGCCTGCTGAAGTTTATACTGTACACTGGCTTCTAACTTCACCTAGGGCTGTTCGCAGACACTCAGCTTCTCCTTACTGACTTTGGTCCCATATTTGCTTAAAATTTTAAAGTAGATTTTATTATTTTTTGTCATAGGGCACATATGCTCTCTGGAGAGAGACAGAGAGACAAAGAGGGAAAGTGAGAAATCACCTCCCAGGGGGATATGACCACCCGGCAATCTCTTCTCCATTCTCAAGATTTGGGGCACACGTACACAGAGTATTTTTCAAGCTGTCGGGTTTGGGGCTTGAACTAAGGAATTGGCCACATGGGATCCAGCACCTTAACCACCATGCCATCTGCTAACCCTGGCCCCTTATTCTTAATTCTTTTCATTCCCAAATCCCTTGAATATTATGCCTTTCATCTTGGATCGCCACTCTTCCTTTCAAGGTGCTCTCTCGATTGACTAGGAAGCTGTATCTGAACTAGGCATACTGCTTGTTTTGTTTTTTTTAATTTGCCAGAGTCTGCATGTGCTCATCAGACAGGAAAAGTGAGAGAAAGGGAATCCCTATGGGGGATGGTCGTGCTGCAACCCCTTCTCCGTTTCTCCTTTGGGGATTTTGGGGCACACACATCCAGCATGCTTTTCATGCCCCTAGGTCACGAATGTGGTCCATGCCGTTAGCCCTGTGAAATCCAGGCACCTTAACCACCGCACCGCTGGCCAGCTTGGCATATTTTTTTCTTTTTTCTTTGTCTTAGGATGGTGGCGCTTGCCAGGGAGAGAGAGAGGGACAGAGGCAATGAAAGAGAAAGTGAGAAATCAGCTCCCCCTCTCCCCGGCGGGGGGCCATACCACAATCCCTTCTCCTCATTCTCCTCCCAGGATCTTGGGCACACACTCAGGTGCCTGGTGTGATTTTCAAGCAACTGGATCCAGGACTTGAATCACAGCTGGCCATGTGGGAGTTTAGTGGTGTAACCACTATGCCATCTGCTGGCCCCCTAGCCTGGCATATCTTTCTTTTTCTTTTTTTCCCAGAGGTTGTTTTGCTATCAGGCATATGCACTTGCCAGAGAGACAGACAGACAGAAAGCGAGAAATCACTTCCCCCTCACCTCCCAGGGGGAGTGACCACGCTGCAATCCCTTCTCCTCCATTCTGCTCTCGGGATATCGGCCACACTCGCACGCAAGCCTCGCGAGAGGTTCAA
>NW_006159692.1:5368388-5379817 GCF_000334495.1 Tupaia belangeri chinensis
GTGGGGGTACAGTGACATAATCAGTATGTCATCTGCTGGTCCCATGGCATATCTTTTACAAGAAAAGACATACAGTTATACTGAATAATGCCATTTCAATGTCTATGCACTCGAAATTGTATTTTCACCACCAGCTTTTATTCTTGGGTATGGTATGTCCCTGATTGTAATCTACTTCTGTCAGGTTTATTTAATGGTCAGGGACCCCTCTGTTGTTCCTGAACAGAACTGTTCTACTGCAATATAACACAGAATACTGCACAAAACCTAAGTGCACAAGGAGACATGTTTTTAGAAAGTGAATCCTCGCCATGTGTCTACCACTGGGATTAAAAAAAAAAAAAGTTACAACACCCCAGAGGCCTTCCTCCGTCTCTCTCCCAGGCCACTGGTTTGCCTACATCATTTCTGTTGAGAGCAGATAAGGTTATTAGCTTTGTTTCAAGCCTGAGATTTAAAATAATCAGCTCAGACTTATAAAATACAGTTGATCTTAATTTTTACAGTCCATTTCAGATATGTCTTCCAGAAGTCCCAAAGACTTAATTAAAAATAAGTGGGGATCAAAACCTAGTAACTCCAAATCTGAAACTGCACTAGAGAAATTTAAGGGAGAGATTGCAGCCTTGAAAACCTCAGTGGATGAAATCACAAGCGGAAAAGGAAAGCTGCCTGATAAGGACAGACACAGACTTCTGGAGGTAACTGGTCTCAGAACCTTTCAGTTGTGGGAAACTGCGTTATTACTTCCTCATGCTACCCTCTCCCCATTATGCACTGGTTTTGGAAAATGACCTTGGGTTTGGAATCTTAAATTCCTACTTTGACTTTGCCAACTCTTAGATATACTTCAGTTATTACTAACTTACGTCACTTTTTGGATGTAATTGGGTTTGTGTTTTGAGGTTATCCTGTATTAAATGTTTTAGAAATAAAGACATCTTGATAACAGTTCTGTGCCTTTGACACAAAAGTACCATCTACTTTTCAGTTAATTAAAACAAAATAATAACCTGATTCATCACTCCTGCTATGGCTTTTTGGTGGTTTAGCTTAAGTATGTCAATATCCTTGGTGGTTTTTGTTATGCTATATTTAAGATTGTAAAACATACTGGTTTATTATTTTCACTGTTTCTGAACTGACGGCATCGTAGGAGCGTTTTATTTTTATGCTGGTTTGTAATGCTGAGTGGTTATTGATGTGTACTTTAAGAATATGGCACCATTCTTACATCTCTTTCTTATATAGGAAAGGAGAAAGCACTTCCCCAATAATTGTACACATTACCTGTTTTTCCTGTTAGCTCACTAAAGGTCCAAGTCAATTTGCCCATTTCAGAGTGTCACGTTGTGTTGAGAGTTCCTGTTTTCCAAGTAATCTTTGTTTTCAGGTTTTTTGAGGTAAAGGTATTACATTTTGCTTTCTGATCAACTATATTTCAGATTCCCTATTTTACAATTTGTTAGGGCATAAACAGCAAGGAAGTTAGGAACTTACTAGAACAAGAGGATTTAAATTTTTAATCAGAAATTTGGTTATAACTTATTTCGCAAAAGTGCTTTTGTTCATATTTAGAAAATAAATGATTAAAGAGTATATCATTTAAGTTCAATTTTTAGGCACATAATAAAATGGAATAATTTATTTCTTTTAGAAGCACAAAATGAGGTAAATACTTCTGAAACGATAATGGAACCATCACCAGTTAATAGTTATAAAGGTTATTTTGCCATCTGGTAAAGGAATCCTATAGCTTTCCTGAGAGAAATCTTTCCAATTCATTCCTTTTTTTTTTTTTTTTTTTTCAAGTTTTTGCCACAGAGCGCATGCACCCACTGGGGAGAGACAGAGGGAAATCACTCCCCAGGGGGAATGGCCATGCCACAATCCCTTTTCGTCATTTTCCTCGGGATTTTGGGCATGGAGACACACATAATAGGCATGATTTTCAAGCTGCTAGGTCTGGGACTCGAACCGCTGGTGGCCATATGTGAGTCCAGCACCTCAACCACTACACCACACCACCTGCTGGCCTCTTACTCCACTTTCAACAAGCACCTTTATCATCAGTTGAAATAAACTTCTCTAACCTCTACCTATTTGCTCTAATTGTGCCCATTCGAGTTACACAGAGCAAGTCTAGTTCTTGTCCACACTGAGTTTGCCAGACATTTGAGGAACTCTCTCTTCCCTTTTGTGCAGACCAGCCTCCAGTTCATCAGCTCTCTTGTCTTCTCACCTTGAACAGCCCGTGTTTTGTTCATATCCCTCCTGAATTACGCACAGGATCTGGTCATGTTGGAATCCCCTCCCTCTGGTCCTCTGTTGGATCCTGGGCACTGATGAGACATGCCCAGTGTATCTTGGGCTGACCAGGTTGGGGATTTGAATCACGGTCATTGTGTAGGAGCCTGCTTCTCTTTTTAGTTATTTGTTCGTTTATTTTTTATTGCCAGACGGTGTGTGTACTCACCAGAGAGAGAACACACCCTTCTATGGGATGTGGTCATTGCCACAATCCTTTCTCCTCCACTTCTCCATCCTGTCAGGATTTGGGGCACATTGACACACATGCCCAGAATGTTTTTCAAGTCACCAGAGATTGGAACGGTGTTTGGCTTGGTGTGAGCCAGCTTCCAGTGCTGACCTACTGAGCTCTGGGATCCTGCTTCTCCAGAGCAGCACAGTATCACTGTGCCAGGGAGCCTAACCAGCAGCAGTCTAACAAGCATTACTTATTTATCTTGCAAATCTTTGGAAATGTTGAGTACTTCTGAAGATCCACATTTAGGTAGAACACCAGCTCACTTAGCAACAGTATGCAAGGTAATGGATGCAGCTTATCTTACTGTAACATGCTGTAACTTTTAAGTCCTGCTGGCTCAAGGTTGTTAATGAGCATGTGTATTGTGTGTGACCCACTCTTAGCCTTTGGGTTTATAATATCCAGTATGGTGGAGGGAAGATTACCCAATACTCACATGAGAGCCAGCCGTTAGCTTTCTTTCACCACTTTTTATCAAGGTGGTTTCTTCTTTCTCTCTGTTGATGTCCATTCATTTGATTTCTTTTTTAATTAAAAAAGTATTTTTTGGTGCCCATTGATTTTATAGGTGCCTTTTTTCTTTTAAATAATTATTTTATTTAACTTTATTTCTTTATTTTAATTTGACTAGAAAGGGACAGATAGAGAAAGTAAGAAAGCAAGCCCCCAGGTTCAGGACTTGAACCGTGGTTGGCCACGTGGGAGTCCAGTGCCCTTAACAACCATGCCACCTGCCAGCCCCATTTTATAGTCATCTTAACTTCAGCACTTTCCATGTGACATTACCTCTGCATGAGCTGTCTCACCAGAGAACTCTGGCTTCATTTTTTGGGGGTCTTGATCTCTAGCATGATGTGACCTGATATATGATTAATGCTTCATAAATACCATCAATATTCTGAAGAATATTGTTTAGCTGGATGTTGGTCCTGGCTTTGTTCTAAGATTCTTCTTAGTTTATGTCTAGAAAATTCGAGTCCTTGAAGCTGAGAGGGAGAAGAATGCTTACCACCTCGCAGAGAAAGACAAAGAAATACAGCGCCTCCGAGACCAGCTGAAGGCCAGATACAGTACTACGGCACTTCTGGAGCAGCTGGAGGAGAAGACAAAGGAAGGCGAAAGGAGAGAACAGTTGTTCAAATCCTTAGCTGAAGAGACAGATGTGTTGAAGAAACAGCTGTCTGCCACAACTGCAAGACTTGCCGAATTTGAAGGCAAAGCCAGTACTCTTCGCTTATCACAGGTGCTAAGAATTTCTTCAAACCCCTTATTTTTCCCCTCTCTCTGATGCAATTTGTAACTCTTGTGAAGATTTTCTTAGAACATACTTGCTTAATGATAAGACAGAATAGTCACCAATAGATCACTTTACTTTTCACTAACAGGTCACTTTTTTTAATAGCCCACTCCCCTAAATAGTTAATATGGTAACTGTATGGTAACCAGTATGGTTGCCAATACTCCCCATAGCATAGTTTTGCCCAAAGAAATTATATTCAGAAGACAGGGTCCACTCTGTATCCATGATAACCAAAAACATTTTGTTGAGCTCTTATTTTTATAGTTTGTATCAGAAGGCTTTAAAATTTTTTTTTTATATTTGAGATACATAATTATAGTATCAAGTATGCTTTTCCCAGGTATACATACATTTTCTCCCTCTTTTGTTTGAGAGTCACTAGTGGAATAGAAAGAAAGCATTTGGAGGTTAAGTTCTTGGCTTCAGATCATGTTGTCTCTTGCCATCTGTGTGACTGGAAAAATTTGAGACCAACAGTTGGCATAATGGTTACATTGCTGGACTCCCATGTAGTTGACCATGGTTCGAGTCCTAGACCCAGCAACTTAAAACTCATGCTGGGCACATGTGTGTGCGTGCTCAAGATCCTGAGAGGAGAATGGAGGAGAAGGGATTGCAGCGTGGCCATCCCCCCTGGGAAGTGATTTCTCACTTTCTGCCTCTGTCTCTCTCTGTCTTTCTGGCAAGCACACGCACCCTATAGCAAAAATCCCCCCCCCCCCCCAAAAAAAAATCCGTAACCACTCTAGTTTTAGAGACATTGCCGGAGCTCACAGACCCCTCATCTAAACCTTGGTTTCCACATGGGTAAAATCGGGATAAGAATACTGGTGTTTCAATCTAAGAATGTGTATAAATTACCTCACGTAGTCCCTGGGATATAGTAAGTACACAATAATAGTTTCTTATGGGTCAGAACTTTTGATTCTTTTGAAACTTTGCACATATGAATAACACCAACATAATGATTAATATGTCTATATAAGAAAATCTATAGCTTTCAATTATAATATCTCAATGCTTTTAAGGGCCTGCCTTTAAACTTCTATCTTTCTTTTAGGATAGATACAGTGATCAGACCTATATTTCTTTAAGTTTATTTATTTCTTCTATGGGAGAGGGACAGGTATCCCCAACAGCATCCTCATGCCACGGTCCTCCCCCAGCCTCAGCCATTCAGTGTCATGGACACATATGCATGCCAAGTGTGCTCAGGGAGACCTTGGGATGTGAACCCACGGCCCTCCTATGTGGCCTCAGTGTTGTGGAGCATTGCACTACCATTGGGCCCCAACAGCTGGCCCAGACCTATATACATATGTGTGTGTGTGTGTGTGTGTGTGTGTGTATATATATATATATATATATAAATATATATATATATTTATAGATGATTCATTGGCATGTTCTAGATCTGGATTTTGGGTGCCCCTGTGATATATATACTTCATTACTTTGAAACTAAGCATAATGAAGAAACTTGTATTGTTCAGTGTGTGATGTTAATTATTACTGGATTATTTACAGACTGTGGCTGCCAGCTGCCTCAACTCATCAACAAGTAACATTCATGAAATGGAAATACAGCTGAAAGATGTAAGTTCATTTCCTTTGTTCAATTATGGATAAAGAAGCTTAATTCATTTATTCTTAACATTCCTGGAAATGAGCAGCATTAGGGCTGTGACGTGCAAAAGAATCCGTTGATGAGACAGGAGAGTGCTCTGTGATGATTCTCTAAGTCTTTTTCCAGGCATTCGAGAGAACCATTTCCTCTAAGCATGGTCTCTTTAGGTTAGAAAGCTCTAGAAATCATGCATTGTTCTGAAATACTAAGCAATATCCTCCTTTGACTAAATCTAATTTGCCCAACTAGTTTATTAGTATAACGTAATTTAATTTATGGTTACTTTTTCAGGATTACTTTTTTGTTTATTTTTGCAAGATATATTTGCCAGAGAAAATAAATCTGTTCTTTATACATTTCCCAGTCTCAGGTATTCAGTTATAGCAGCACAAAACACTAAAACAAATGAAAGTGTTTCACGCACGCCTAACAAATGTGTAGCTGACACAGAGCTGGAAGGGATAACTCGTGTGACGGTAACTCAGAGGATTCAGAACTGCGGATATCAACAGTTAGGAAAGCTATCGAGTCCGTTTCTTAATACTGTTAGAGGAAAAGGCAGGCGCGTGTAGAGTCAGTGGGAAGAGGTGGAGGGGTGTAAAGACACGCATTCTACTCTATTGAAGGAACATCGCCATCATGTGGCCTGTTAGAATATTGCCTTAAATCTTCACCATGTGTGGTTTTGTTTGTTTGTCTGTTTGTTTTGTTTTAAGGTTTTTGCCATAGGGTACGTGCACTTGCCAGAGAGAGACAATGAGAGGGAAATAGAATGTATCTCCAGGAAGGACGGCCACACTGCAGTCCCTTTCCCGTTCTCCTCCTGGGATTTTGGGCACAAATGCACACGTGCCTGGCATGATTTTCAAGCTCCTGGGTCTGAGGCTCCAACCATGGTCAGCCATGTAGGAGTCCAGAGCCTTAATTACCACACCACCTGCTGGCCCTCAACATGTATTTTTATTTCTCATGCTGAGAGATAAAATAATGTATGGACAGTTTCCTTCAAAAGTAAAAACATGCGTGACCATCCAGTATCTAATGTTGCTGCAAATCATTTGTACTAAAATGTTTCTTCAGTATAGACACATGTGAGCTATAGTAGAAAATCAGATGTCTTTGACATCTTTTTTTTTGGGGGGGGAGCAGGTTTTTGCTATAGGGCACGTGTGCTTGCCAGAAAGATAGAGAGAGACAGAGAGACAGAAAGTGAGAAATCATCCTCCGGGGGGATGGCCACGTTGCAATCCCTTCTCCTCCATTCTCCCCTTGGGATCTTGGGCACGCATGCACACGTGCCTGGCGTGAGTTTAAGCTACCGGGCCCAGGACTCGAACCATGGTTGACTACATAGGAGTTCAGCGACATGGCCATTACGCTAACTGCTGGTCTTCATCATCTGACACATTATGATTTGTAGATATTTGGATATATATATATATATATACACACTGCTTGAGTCATAATGAATGCTACCTCTATGAAATTTGAGTATTGATGTGTCTTTTCTTTTGAAAGATGCACAGTATTTGAATAAGGACTACATCAGGGCGGCAAGGGAGCGGGAAAAGAGACTAACTACTGTAGCCTATTTTGAGATAGACCATGAGTCCTAGCAGTCTCTTTAACTGTACTAAGTTCTCTGTGTAGTCAATATGTTAATCATGAAGGCCAGCCCAGTGGTCTAGTGGTTAGAGAGCTGGATCCACAGGGCTGACTCTGATTTGAATCCTGGCCTCAGCAAAACAACCACATGAACATGCATGCCCCAAATCCTGACAAGGTGGAAAGACAGAGAAGGGATTGCAGCATGACCATAGATGTACTGTCTCCCTCTCCCTGTCTGTCTCTCTCTAGTGAGAGAGAGTTTGCCTCCTGGCAAACTAGGAAAAAGAAAAAAATATGCTAATACTCATTTTACTTGAGACTGATTTTTCTACTTTTTTACACTTTTATTAATTACACTTTTCTGTGAACTTTCTGAAGTACCCTTATATTTTAGTTTAGTAAAATTACACCGTGCAACTTTGTTGTCAAGAACAGTTCTGGCACCATCTGTTTCCGGCAGCCTTGCAGTAACACATCCTATCTGCCATGCCAGCTGCTGAAAATAATAAATTTCAGTGGATCCAGGACATATTGTGACACAAGAGTACATATTAAGCACTTATAAGGTTAAGTAGTTACGGAGTTCTATTACAGAGAGGTTTTTAATTACATTTTCTTGTGTTAATTGGTGTCTTGTCACAGATCAGGTGCTGTGATCTACAGATAATGTAAATGTGATCTCTGAGATGTGGGTTGTAGATGTGATTTTGAACCTTTTGCTAGGTAACCTGGTAGACTGTCAGAATACAGCCAGTGCCTTGAGAAAAAAAAGTGATTGAAATGAAAAGCCAGTTTTAACAGGAGTGGTGAAGTAAATCACCTCCCTTTTACCTGCCAGCTTAAATAGTACTGCCTATTTTATTAATCTTATCCCATCATCCAAATAACTTATTTTGAATATATACTATGCCCAAAAGCTGAGAGTCCTCTTGGAAAAGCCTGATCTCACTTAAAAGAACTTACTCTAATTTTGGGAGAAACCACAACACAGATTAAAAAGCTGTATATAGTTGGTAAAATTTTAAATGTTTAAATATGGGGCCAGCAGGTGGCGTGCTGGTTAAGGCACTGGACTCTGACATGGCTGCCCATGCTTCAAATCCTGAACCACGCGGCTTACTTTCTTCCTTTCCCTTTCTCTCTGTCTCTGTCTCTCTCTGGTCAAATAAAATAAATAAATAAATAACAAGTGGAATTAAATAGTTTTTTTTTTAAGAGAGATTGTTTGCTATAGGGCATGTGCGCTTCCTGGAGAGACAGAGAGAAAGAAAGCGAGAAATCACACTCCCCGCCCCGCCCCCAAGGGGATAGTTATGTTGTAATCCCTTATTCATTCTCCCAGGATGTGGGGCATGCACAGAAGCCCAGTGTGAGTTTTAAGCCGTCAGGTTTGGGACTCGAACCATAGTCGACTACGTGGGAGTCCAGTGACTTAACAATTACACCCTCTGCTGGTCCCTTAAATAAATAAGTCTTTAAAAAAAGTTAAAAAACATGTTCAAATATGTAGACATTTATCGGCTAAGTGAGTTAATAAGTACCGTGTCAGTTCTCAAGGGCTGCCATCACAGATCACCACAGAACTCGGTGAGTGAAATAACGACACATACTGCCTCACTGGCTGGAACACAGAGGTTCAGAACCAGTGTCTGCAGGGCCCTCTCCCTCTAAGAGTTCTAGGGGGGACTCCTTCCTCGCCTCTCCCAGCTTCTGCTGATTCTAGTCATCTGTAGCTTGTAGCAAGACAATCTCTGCCCACGTTGTCACACGGGCGTCTCTGTGTGTCCCCTCCTCTTCTTGTAAGGACCCTGGTCATTGGATATAGGGCTCACCCTGCTACAGCATGGCTTCACCTTAACCAAAATCCCCGCAGAGACCCCCTTTCCAAGGTCACATTCTGAGGTTTCAGGTGAAAATGGAGTTTGGGAGGACACTACCAACTCACTACACGTATGAAGCCCGTAAGCAAACAGGTAGGCGATCCCAGGTTGGGATTTCTGAATTGGGTTCTCAAAGATGCAAAGGATGAACATTCCTGATCAAGAGAAGGCAACCACTTCAGTTTGACCCAGGAAGCAGACACTGAGCTGGCGTCAGGAATGGAAATGGGAGCAATATTGGTGAAAGGGAAAATGAAGCAGAATGACGGAGACAAGTGGACCATGTTGAAAACCCGACAAAGTCTCTGTCAGCCTCCTAGGGAGCCCCAGTCTGCTCCAGAGCAGAGTCCCACATTGGGTAGAAATAGGTCCTTGCCCAGCTGTTGCCTGGGCCCCCCAGCTCAACTCAAAAGCTGAGAGGGACTCGAAGAAATGACCATCTGGAGGCTGTCAGCCAACCACTCTGCCTGCTGCCGGGCACTCCTTCCTGAAGGAGGTCTGAGCGGCTCGTTTCCATGTCTGCCACCAAGGCTCCTAGCGTACAGAGAATGGCACGTACAAGGCGCAGAGCAAGTTGTGTGTGGGAGACAGCACACAGACACACTCACTCCCACGTACACGACTGTGCCACGTTATGTATTCTGAAGGTGCGTGACGCGCTATAGTTGATTTCGTTAGTTATTTTACTGTTGGTTTTCTTTCATCCCCACTGTAAGGCTCTGGAGAAGAATCAACAATGGCTTGTGTATGATCAGCAGCGAGAGGCCTATGTGAAAGGACTTTTAGCAAGGATTTTTGAGTTGGAAAAGAAAACGGAAACAGCTGCTCATTCACTCCCACAGCAGACAAAAAAGGCGGAATCAGAAGGTACTGACTGGTATAAAAATGTTCTTTTGGAATAGGCCTGACATTTTCCAAAAGGAGTGATTCATCGGATTTAGACTTTTATAGATAGTGTTGGAAAGTGAAATGAGTCTTCTAGCCTTGAAGTAAAAAATACCAGTTTTGCAAGTCTGGTTTGTTTTTTGTTTTTTTGTTTTTTTGTTTTTTTTGTTTTGTAGGGCACATGCACTTGCTGGGGAGAGACAGAGAGATAGAGAAAGTGAGAAGGCACCCACGGAGAGATGGCCATGCCACAGTCCCCTCTCCTTCATTCTCCATTCTCCTCCTGGGATCTTGGGCACGTATGCACATGTGCCCAGTGTGAGTTTCAAGCCACCGGGTCTGGGATTTGAATCACAGTCATCCAGTGACAACTTCTATGCCATCTGCTGGCCACATTTGAATATTTAAAATGAAGCAAAGGCTAAAAATGAAATATAAAAGGAATGTCTCCAGAGATAATTCAAAGCTATTTAGTCCTAAGGGGATGAAGTGCCTCTATACATTTACTGTACATTAAAGTAGAATGTTAGTCACGGGCCAGGTCTGATTTTTCTCTTTAGGCATTTAGTTTTCTGCCTGTGTGTGTTTGTCTAAGTCATATAAGCACTTGTTAAAATCCAAGAGATGTGAAAAGGCCTTGCCCGCCTTTCCTATCCCAATTGCTCTTTCTTCTTTCCATTGGAGAAGCTACTCTGAATATTTCTGTTTTTCTTTTTCATTCTTTTTTAGTTTTTGATAAATGGTACATGTGCTCACCAGAGAGAGAGGAAAAGTGAGAAATCCCACTCCCAAGGGGAATGGCTGTGCCACAATCCCTTCTCCTCCAGTTTCCTCTTGGGATTTGGGGCATGCATGCACCTGCACCTGGCATGATTTTCAAGCCACTGGGTCCAGGGCTCAAACCGCACAGCCGCCATGTGGGATCCAGTGCTTTAACCTCTGGGCCACCTGCTGGCCTTGAATTTTTCTATTTTTAACTTTGGTAATTCTCTCCAGGTCTATAAATAATGAGCTTATTGGGTCCCTATTTGCTGATTTATCTTCTTGAGACACAAGTGACTTCCCTAGTTGTAGCACTGTTTTTTGTTCCTCCATTTATTAGTTTTGTTACTTCAAATAATGAACCTGAACTTTTGGTTTTTATTCCCTCACATTTCAGCCATAGTCCCTGTCTCTTGAATCTTCATTTAGAAGATTCACATGAATCTTCTAAAGAAATAATGTAATCTTGTCTCCAGAGACAGGCTGCTGTCTCACTTTTCAGGAATATGATTATCTGCTTCATAAACTGAGTTGTGTGTCATAGGTTATCTCCAAGAAGAGAAGCAAAAGTGTCATAACCATCTCCTGGCAAACGCAAAAAGAGATCTTGAGGTTGAACGACAGACTATAACGCAGTTGAGTTTTGAACTTAGCGAATTTCGAAGAAAATATGAAGAAACTCAAAAAGAAGTTCAAGATTTAAACCGACTATTGTGTTCACAACGGAAGGCAGATGTGCAACATCTGGAAGATGACAGGCATAAAATAGAGAAAATACAGAGACTCAAGGAAGAGAATGATCTTGCCAGGGAAAAGCTC
>NW_006159692.1:5379830-5392859 GCF_000334495.1 Tupaia belangeri chinensis
ATCAGAAGAACTCTTATCACAGGTAAGCTCAACCAGCAGGTTTTTTATGATTCATAACTCAGAGCTTTCACCGCGCACTTACCGAGTGTCAGGAGTATTATAACCCTTAGGGAACCAGCAAGGAGCCCACGAGTTCCTGCCCGCTCACGGGAGCTCACCATCTAGAATGGAAACAGAACATAGACAAGTTCTCGAATAAACAAGAAAGGAAAGACAGTAAAACAGGGCGCTGTGACAGAGAAGTGGAGGCCAGTGGAGGCCCCTCTGAAGAGACGATCTGGACAAAGACCCGGTGATAAGGATCCAGCAAGGTGGGCAGCACCCTTGGGCATCGCCTCCCGGCAGGTGAAAGCACACATACAATGCCGGTGAGTGGGAAGGAGGCAGCTGTGAGAGGCTGAGGAGATGCAAAGCTGCGAGGAGTCCAGGCTGTGTGCTGGCTGGCACCAAGATCATGATGGTACAGTGCCCACGCCAGTCCACAGCGCCCCTTCCATGTTCTCGTGACGTCAGAGTTAGTAAGTTAGGACTCTTAGAAGGGAATACCAACCACTTTGGCAGAACTCGCCAACTGACATTTTCCCGGCAGCATGGAGTAAGGGATGATTCATAAGTCCAGGGGAAAGAGTATTACTTGGAGTCGATACCTGATCGTTGGTCTGGGATGTATGACTTTTATACAAATCACTTAACGTCTCTGACTCACAGATGATTCGTTTGTCAGATTAACAGTGATGCTCGCCTCGTAGGGCTTTTGTGAGGGGTAGCTGACAGAATGTAGAGGAGCTTGTAAACAAGGTCAGTGCTAAGTTATTGCTACCACGGGCTGAGCACCCCTAACCTGAAAACCCAAATTTCAGAACGCTCCCAAATCAGAAACTCTGAGCCACCGACATGTGCCACAATGGAAAATTCTACACCTGACCTAGAATGACAGGTCACAGGACAGAAATACTGTATAAAATTACCTCTAGGCTGTGGTTGTAAGATGAGTATGAAGCATAAATGAATTTTGTGTTTAGACTTGGGCCCTATTCCCAAGATACCTACCTTATTTTGTAAATGCAAATATTCCAAAATACGAAAAAAAAAGTAAAAAAGAAGAAAAACCCTGAAATATTTCTGGTCCAGGCATTTTGGATGAAGGGTACTCACCATGTGGTATAATAGGGAATTTTTTAAATCTTCTAAAAGTGGAGAGTTGTGGTGGTGGAAATTAGTAGTCTATAATGTCTGCCTTCTTAGTCTATACTACTTTCATATCTGGCTACAGGTTTGAGCAGCGATACTTTGAGACCAATAATCAGAAGTGACTAAAACTATGCTGTGCCTCTGAAGAGGCTCAGCACCGCCAGTTTGGCCATCCTGTTCAAGGGGCATGGAAACGATAGTCAGCACTCTGGGGAGTAGGCCTTGGCCACATGGGGCTCAGTGCTGATAAGAAGTCAGCCTGGGGTGCAGAGGTAGCCATTAGGTGACCAGCTGGAGTGCCTCACCCGACTAGCAGGCACTGTCCTCGTTAGAGATGCGGCCCAGCACAAGCCACGAGTGACGGTTCTGGCTCTCTGTACCTCTTCCAGGTCCAGTTCCTTTACACGTCTCTATTAAAGCAGCAAGAGGAACAGACAAGAGTAGCTCTGCTGGAACAACAGGTACTCATTGGGGTCGCTGCTGAATTCAGTTCAGTCTCGTGAAAAATAGAATGTTCCAGACCAGCAGGTGGTGCTGCGGTTAAGGCAGCTGGGTCCTACATGGCAAGCTGAGCAGTGTGAGTCCGAGACCCGGCAGCTTACGGCTTGGAAATCGTGCCAGTCGTATGTGTGAACATGCCCAAGATCCGTGAGGAGGATGGAGGAGTAGGGAGTGTAGCATGGAGGAGTGATTTCTCACTTTCTCTCTCTCTTTCTCTCTCTGTCTTTAGTGAGCACACACGCCCTATAGCAAAAAATAAGTTTTCTCAAGTTTACACAATTCTATAGAGAACCATTTGAAAATTTTGAAGTGTTTCTAAGTGACTTTAACAAAAAATATTTAGATATCTGTGCTAGCCACACATTCCTGTTATTGTCCTTGGACTAAAACGGGTTCTTTGAATTATGACCGTTTCTTTGACAGGTAGATGTGGCCTGGACAAATTGTGTTCTTCCCTAACAGCTATAGTTCTTACTCTAGCCTAACACTCAGGACTCAGAAAGATACAACTGTTCTTGGAGTATAAAGCAGAGATTCATAGTCTATTCGAAACCAGGGAATAACTATCTCTTCCCCCTTCTTCTGCTTCCCTCCCCCAAATTGGGAGATGGGGCAGTTTCTTAAGCTGCTCTCACTTGTTCGTATCTCAAACGTTGGCTTTGCTCCTTGGATAAACCAAAAGTCCTCAGCCACCAGCTTCTTCGTTATCACCATCTTACTGTGCTCAGGTGGACTTTTGCCATGATGGCACATGTCTTCTGTGCTGATAAAAACATGTGAGGACCGGGCTATATGTCAGCTGTCACTGTTTTGTCCTGGGCATTTTCCAGATGCAGGCATGTACTTTAGACTTTGCAAATGAAAAACTTGACCGTCAAAATATGCAGCATCAATTGCATATAATTCTTAAGGAGCTCCAGAAAGCGAGAAGTCAGATAACACAGTTGGAATGCTTGGTGAGTCTGGAATGGTTACACTAATACCTTTCTTCTCGTTTCGTCTGCCATTTTTTTTTTTTCATTTATATCTCAAATCACTTGCCTAGCTAGGAAGATACAGCTTAAAGAGCAGCTACCCACCTCAAATCAGTAGGCCGAGCCCCTGCCTTGTGAGCATGTGGTCAGAGCTCTGGAAAGAGAGACGTTATGTACCTCGAGGTGATGACTGCGTGGCTGGTGTCTGGAGTCATGCCCTCCCTTCACAAAGTGCTGATTCCAGACACACCAAACAGGACCTGGCCTAGGGGAGGGAGGGGAAAAGGAGGGCAGTCTTAGAATCCTGAGCTAAAATTATGTTTTTCTATTAATAAAGAAAGGATGGAAGGCAGGCAGGCAGGAAAGAAGGCAGGCAGGCAGTTTTTAGGGATAATAAGCTATTACTGCTAATGTGCTTCTTGGCCGTATTATGAGTTCATAAGCACATTTTGTAGGTTACATAATCTTTTAAAGTATACCTTTTAAATAACATTATGTCTGTGAGGGGCTGGTTTTCACTTATTTACTTACCTCTTAATAGTGAACTGTGGACTAAGAGTGTTGGAGTCTCATCTGTGTCTGTGGTTGTCCCATCAGTACAGATTTCATATTATCCCAGGACTGCAAGGATTTGGAGATGGTGAAATGTTACAAATGCAATTCCTCAGTTTTCAAAAATTAAAAAACAATTGTTAGCACAATGTATACAAATAGCAAAACATCACATCCACATCCCACAGACAGGTGCAATTGTTATGTGTCGAGCCATAGTATAATAAAGCTTAAAAACAAAACAAAAAACAGCAAAATACTATTTATAATTTCTGTAGGAATAAAAGAAAAAAAATTTTGGCCTATAATATGTCATTGATTTGGACCATTTATAGTATTTGAAATCAGAATTTGTAATTCATTTCTGTTAATGACTTTTTCAAAGGCTAGGAAGGCAGGGGGTGAGTAAAATAATTCTTAGTTTTTCTGTACTTTTCTTTGTTCCTGCTATCCATCATCTTCAGAGTGTGCTATAAAATACTTATTCTAAAGCTTTATTGATTATTCTAAATTTTTTAGCAAAAACATGAAAATCTCAAAGATATATTACAGTGTCATATTTCTATGTCTAGCCCATTGGACTTGATAAAATTCTGTGCTGTTCTTAATTCCATGTCGTTCTCTATTGCTCGAGTTGTTGATTTTATAAAATGAACACATTTAGTCATCCCTGCTCACAAGCCTACCTTTACATCTGGCTCTACACAGCTTACAACCTGTCCCTGTATACACGCAGTTCCAGCACTTCTGGGAAATCTGGGTACTTCCAGTGACTATCTGGGTAATTCATAACTACCTCACATGTTACCACCGCAGTAGTGATGAGAGACTCCAAAGGAAATGTCTGTGGGGCTGACACAGCTCGAGGGTCTGGGGATCTCTAAGATGGCCTTATGTACAAATGGGGCTCATTTGAAACTTGTTTTTCAGAAGCAACTTCATGAGTTTGCCTTCACCGAGCCGTTAGCCTCTTTCCAAAGAGAGACTGAAAACAGAGTAAAAGGTGCCTCACCAAAAAGTCCCAGCGCTGCGCTCAATGAAAGCCTGGTGGAATGTCCCAAGTGCAACGTGCAGTACCCAGCGGCCGAACACCGCGACCTGCTTGTCCATGTTGAATACTGCTCCAAGTAGCAAAATAATCATCCTTTGCTATTGTACCAAGATTCAATACTGTACCTTCTGTTAGCTCACGGACATTTAGAATGACATATTCCGCCTCTCGCCTGAGAAACTGCCTATCTACCTTTGATACTCAGGTATACAAGTGAGTCTTTGTTTTGTTTTGTTTTGTTTTTATTGCTGCTTTGCATTTTCTTGGGCAGTGATACGTCCCTGAGATGGCTCGTCATCAGACTGCAATGACGGAATGTGGTGAGCAGTGTGGACCAAGACTACTACCATTTTACACTGTTAAAGTCCTCGATGGAGAAAAGATAGTTCAGTTTATTGCTTATGGGTCCAATCTGTCGCACCAGCATGCAATTTTTGTGTGTGGGGGTTTTAAGAAAATCCAAGATAACTTACTGTGTTGCATTCTTTATCCATTCACTTAGTAACTCTACCATTCTGATTTTGATGTCCATTATTTAAAAACGGTGATACTGTTTTCATTGCCAAGGTAGAACGGTTGTTAGAAAGGTTGGGACTTTTCTTGATGTTGTTGCTGCTTACTGTTGAAGTTGTAAACCCTGCCCTGTTCTAAGCACAAATCAGATTCTGTCTGAGGAATACTTTTAAGTACCCACCCACGTTGCTCCCTGATTATCTGCCTACAACTTGAACTTGAATTTCATTAGCACATGTTAGCTAAAATTGCTGGAATGAGTTTTAATAAAGCCAACTAGCCCTCTTGTTTAATTTGCAGGTATTCTATTTATTTATTTTTGATACTCTTAAAGCTAGGCATTGTAATTATCAGACTTCATCTATCTGAATAGATATTTTTGTACATGCTTTGTATAAACCATTTTTTTATGTCTTCATGTTTTCTAACCTACTTAACACTGGGCTACTGTTAGCAATATAAGGAAGAAAAAATAAAATTATTTAATAAGTTTTAATATATCTAGTCTCTATGTGTATATATGTGTGTCCTGAGATTTCTAGCCTAAGAAGTACATTGGGGATTGCAGGTTAACCTATAGTGGAAGCTGACGAGGTGGTTAAAGATACATTAGGGCCAGAAATAATGTAAAGGAGATATTGGATCGTCAGAGAAGTTATGACACATTTTTGCATAGAGAAATACGTCATTCCAATGACCAATAGAAGGGGTGGATGCTTTCAGCTGTCCTTGCTGCACAAACAGCTCTTAATCAGTAAGGAAGAAAAAATAAAATTATTTAATAAGTCTTAAAAAATCTAGTGTCTATGTGTATACATGTGTGTCCTGAGATTTCTAGCCTAAGAAATACATTGGGGATTGCAGGTAACTTATAGTGGAAGCTGACGAGGTGGTTAAAGATACATTAGGGCCAGAAATAATGTAAAGGAGACATTGGATCGTCAGAGAAGTTATGACACATTTTTGCATAGAGAAATACGTCATTCCAACGACCAACAGAAGCAGTGGATGCTTTCAGCTGTCCTTGCTGCACAAACAGCTCTTAATCAGTGAATACAAGTTCAAGGGCAAAAGAACAACCATACTAAATTATATAGTGTTTTTTTTGTTTTACCATAGACATTGCATGGATCCACGGATGGTAATCAAACTTTGCCTTTACTATTAGTAATCCCAGGCTCACAACACCTTCAACCACAGTAGGGCGAAAGATTCAGAAATGCCATTCAGCCAGGTAATTATTGTTCAGACCCAAGATGTGTGATAAAGACACGCCATAAGAAAGCGGCTCCACTGACAACTTTTAAGAAAGCCAGGTATTGGGACTAGTAGGTGGCATGGTAATTGAGGCACTGGACTCCCACATGCCAACCAGGGTTCAAGTCCTGGACCTGGTGGCTTGCTTTCTCACTTTCCCTTTCTCTCTGTCTCTCTTTGGTGAGTGCATGATAGCAAATTTAAAAAAAATAATATAAATGAATAAATCATTTTTTTTATTTTTTAAAGGGTCCAGCAGATGATATAGTGGTTACATCACTGGACTCCCATATGGCTGACTGTGGTTTGAGTCCTGGACCAGTGGCTTGAAAAATCATGCCAGGCATGTGTGCGTGTGTGCCTGAGATCCCAGAAGGAAAATGAAAGAAGGGGTTGTGGGATGGCCATACCCCCAGGGATGATTTCTCATTCTCTCTCACTGTCTCTGTCTCTCTCTGGCGAGTACATGCACTCTAAAGCAAAAACCTCTCAAAAAAGAAAGCCAGGTATTACCTCTAGTTTACAGATGTGGACGATGCCTTAAATCATTTGGTGAATCGTGGGGTCAGAAGCAGAACCCAGGCCCTCGGGCCACACCTTCACAGATCCAGGGCTGTGGTCTCAGAATCACTGGCCAGGATGTAATCCTACAACAGCCCAGCCTGATGACCCTGAGACGTGACCCCTGATGTGCAGGGTGATTTCCAAGGGTTGAAGATCCTTACTTTGTTTCCTGTGTTTCACTGGAGGGTTGCAGTTAGGTGTTTTCCTTACCCCTGTTACCTGCAAATCTATTTTGAAAAAAATTTCAAATAAATTTCTTCTATGGAGAAATTATTTAAATAATTACTTCTCTGGAGAAATGTCTCCTACAGAGCTCTCCCCTTGTATTATTACTTTTTGGGGGGAGAGGTTTTTGCTATAGGGCACGTGTGCTCACCAGAGACACAGAGACAGAAAGCAAGAAATCAACCCCCAGGGGGGATGGCCACTGCAATCCCTTCTCCTCCATTCTCCTCTCAGGATTTTGGGCACGCACACGCATGCACCTGGTGTGAGTTTAAACCGCCAGGTCTGGGACTCAAACCACGGTCGACTATGTGGGAGTCCAGCAACATAGCCACTACGCTAACTGCTGGTCCCTCCCTGTATTATTAATGATAATAATTAATGAGTACATGCATAAGCATGAGCGGGAGACAGAGAGGGGAGCGCCTGTGCAGGGTCTGTCACACCACGCTCCCCACCTCAGTGCTCCAGCTCACAGGTCTTGAGCACTGACATGTGCACCCAGTGTTTCAGGCTGCCTGGGCCAGGGATACGAATGCCGGTCACCAGGTAGGACCTGGCTTCTCTCGATTGGCACATTACCGCCATGCCGCAGAGCTGGTCCTCTAAGAATCATCGTAATTGCTATTAGCAGTCACATGGATTACTCCGGATTAGACAAGTCACGTTGCAGATTAAACTCCTCCCACCTGCCCTCTGGCTCCTTTTGTGGCTGCTGTTTTCCTTATAAGAATACGGAGCTGTGTTCTTGGAGACTGTTAAACTACTAGTCACTCACCGCAGAAGCCTGGCTTCAGGCTCTGGAGGGTGGACTTGTTACAGTATGACCTTTAGTCCCAAGACTTAGCCATTAGCCGAGGTGTGGTTATTCCTAGGGCAGCCAGTGGTTCACTGGACGCGATTCAAACGGAAGCCCAAGGTGTTTACCAAGAGTGGGTTGAACTGCCACTGCCTGCTGAAATCTGCCCGGGTGCAGTGAGGAGCCGGACAGGTATATGGAGCTGGCTGGAATTCAACAGGGCTTTAGGGCTCCTTCCTCTGTGGAGCCCCTCTTTCTAGAATCTCCCTCCCCTGCCCCCACCCAGCATCTAGCTCCTCTGGCAGCTCCGAACTCCCGTCTGTGTCCGCCGCCTACGGAGACTCACTTGAGTCCTGGGCGCCCCACGCTGAGGACAGGGTTACCTCCTGGCAGAGGTCAGGTGAGACTAGGACTTGCCCCATTTGCTTACCTTCTTTCAAGAGCCATGTTTCCTGGCTTCCGCCTGCCTCGGATTGCTTCCTGCTCAAACAGGTGCTTCTAATAGTTTGTCCAGCGTTTATCATTTCCAGCACCTGGAGACGATCCTCACACCATTCACCGGATCTCGCTGTACAGCCGACATTCCTGAGGCCAGAGGCAACTCCCGAATCCTCGGGGCAGGCAGCGCCCTACTGTCCACACACATGGGACCATTCTCTGCTGATCTCGCTGCCCCCAGCCAGTTAGAGTGAGGAGAGCCCCCTTCAAATCGTCCTCTGACAGCGACTGGTCGGCAATAGGAAAGTGAGGCCCTTGACTGCGGAAGCTGGGAATGCACGCTTTCACCCCAAGGGGGCGCAGCTGCTCAGCGCCGCGCGAGGTCCAGGGCTTCCAGTGGGGCTACTCTTCCTAGGTTTCCAGAAGACATCTGGAATATTTAAATCTGAAAACTCCCAATTTTTAAATGTTGGAAACTAATACAATTTTAACGCCGTTAGCCAAAAATGCAATTCCGATTTGTGACCTCTGTTTGGAGCAACTGAATGGGGCGAACAAAAACGTGACTCAGCCAAAGAGGTGAGGAAACCAAGATTTTTGATCCAGTCCCGGGTTTAGGACCGAGGTCTCCCACGTTGGCTTCATTTAAACACGTGCTGAGTGACGGGATACGGTCCTCCCTGTCTCCTCCCACCTGTCATCTGGCTCCTTTTGTGGCTGTACTCCTCCTTCCTGGACAAGAGCTGGCTGACTGCCAGGGTCTGCGGGCTACCCTTTCCTCCTTCAGCCTGACACCTGAGGTGATGTCGGGTTGAGGCCTGGGAGATCCTCTACTCCCGTGTCTTTGACTCAGGAAAACCCCTTGTTTTCTTGGCCTCTTCCACGTCTCCTAAATCAGAATAGCTGGGGAATTTACTCATTTATTAGGTCTTTGCTATAGGGCACGTGCACTCACCAGAGAGAGACAGAGAGAGGGAAAGTGAGAAATCACCCTCACGGGGATGGCCACGCTGCAATCCCTTCTCCATTCTCCTCCTGGGATTTTGGGTGCACACATATGCACCTGGTGAATTTTAAGCCTCTGGGTCTGGGACTCAAAACCTGGTTGGCCATGTGGGATCCAGTACTGTAACCACTATGCCCGCTGCTGGCCAGGGGACTAAGCCTTTCAACAAGCTTTCCAGGGCACTGAGGTCCATCACTGAAGACCGAGAACCACTGATCTAATCCAGCCCCGACTCACTGGAGTCCCAGGACAGGGAGAGACTTCTCAAGGTCACCGGGCGGGCTTCCAGGAGAGGGAGGGGTGCCAGGCTCCCACGGCCTGGGCCGTCAGAACCCCTCCTGGCTGCTGCGCCATTGAGTCCAACAGGAGTCCTTCTCCCCGGATGTCCGGTGCTTTGTCCGGCTCGGGCACAGTCACTGGTTTACGGCCCGGTCCTCTTCCTCCTTTGTCCTCTGTGCCGTGTGCTCTGCCGTTCTGACCGTGGGTTCCCCCCCCCCCCCCCCAGCCAGTGGCAGCCTCCTGTCCAACGTCCACTGATAGCCGGAAACGGGGAAAGTGCGGGACCAAGCAGGATGTGTGCAGAGAGTGGAGACGGAGCCAGCGACGCTGAGGAGCGGCGACCACGGGGTTCGGGGGTGTGTCCATGGTCCGGAGTAGTTAGGAGCACTTACCTCAAACGCAAGTTGTCACCCAAACCAGATGGCCAGAGAGGAGTGGCACACGACGAAGAGAATGAGTTAGCGACAATAACCTGCCCCTCTCGCCTGCTGGGCTCGCTGTACAAGATCGGCACACCCTGCATGAACATATTTTAAAAGGAAGGACAGGGAACCAGTAGTTAGCGTAATGGCTATGTTGCTGAAATCCCACGTAGTCGACCGCGGTTCACGTCCCAGACCCGGTGGCTTAAAACTCAACACCGGGTGCATGTGCGTGCGTGCCCAAGATCCCGAAAAGAGAATGGAGGAGAAGGGATTGCAGCGTGACCATCTCCCCTGGGGGGTGATTTCTCTTTCTGTCTCTCTGTCTCTCTCTGTCTGGCGAGCACACCCGCCCTATAGCAAAAAAAACCTCTCCAAAAAAAAAAAAGGCCAGCTCAGATTCGGGGATGTACCGAACGCAGGTCTCCTCGCGCAGACACACCTTAACGGGCACGCGTGAGTCAAGGCACTCGGAATGGAGAGAAGCATGAACAGAGCCTGCTCCAGCACAGACACGGCCAGGTGGGCCCCAGGGACAGCACAGTGAGGCGAGTGCCACATTAGCTGTCACCCCGAGGTTGAGAGAGGACAGACTTTCTGAGTGAGGCAAGGACTGGGCAGGTTTAGGAAAACGAATGCTACTCGGGGACGAATAACGCTTGCTCCTGACTGATGTGGCGAGGGAATCATTAAGCAGAGCTTAAAAGCAGGGCCCGTGTCGTGAGGTCACCTTCTGATGACAAAAGACCAGGCTGTCGAGGAGGGCCAGGAGCGGATGTTCCCTCCCGCCCCATGAACTTGATGTCGAGAGTCAGGCCGGCTCGCGGATCCGGACAGCAATCTGTTTTGGATGCCGAGTTATCAGAGGAGAGAAGTAAAGTTTCTAATGAAGAAAGGGAACTTAGAGGAGAAGACCATTTTACTGTTGGATTCACGAATTTTGCAGACGGCACGCATGTGGCCTTGCATGGATTACGAAGGTGTGTGTTGTCACGTGGTGTTTATACGGTGGGGGAAAGCTGGAGAGATTGATAATAAGGGATTAAAAAAACATTCAGAGTGTATTTCTATCAGTATAGATTTTTTAAAAGAGATATTTTTGCTATAGGGCATATGCGCTTGCCAGAGAAACAGAGAGATAGAGAGATACAAAGCGAGAGAACACTCCCCATTGGGGATGGCCACTCCCTTCTCCTCCAAGCTCCTCTCAGGATTTTGGGCACACACACACACGCGCCTGGCATGAGTTTTAAGCTGCCGAGGCCAGGCCTCAAACCATGGTCGACTATGTGGGAGTCCAGCGATATAACCGTTACACCACCTGCTGGTCCCTCGCTAGGTATAGATTTAACAGTCTGCCAAGTCAACTTAAATTCATTAAATACTTGTAGCAATAGGCTTCACGTGTGCTATGGTAACCATTCCTTACCTTGAGGATTCTGTTTATTGAAGACCAAAAAGGAAGCACCTTGGTCTTGAGATTTTCTTTCATTTTTACTCTTTGGCCTCTCCCAGGGATGCATGCTGCTGTGCAGTGAGCCTTGAAATGGGACCCACCGAACCCGGGCTGAAATTCTGGTTCTGACTTTGAGCAGGTCACTTCACCTCCCCATGCTTCAGCTTCCTCAACTCCCAACATCCCAGGATGTTATGAAGATCAGAGGCCAATTTATTTAGTTAGTTTTTCTGGAGAATTTGTTGCTACAGGGTGTGTGCACTCGCCAGAGAGACACAGAGAAAGACAGGGAGACAGAAAATGAGAAATCGCCACCTGGATGGATGGCCATGCTGCAGTCCCTTCTCCATTCTCCTCTCAGGATCTTGGGCACACATGCACACGAGCCTGGTGTGAGTTTTACCGTGCCGGATCCTGGGCTTGAACCATGGTCAACTATGTGGGAGTCCAGCAACATAACCATTATGCCATCTGCTGGTCCCCAGAGTCCAATTTATTTTAAGGGTTGCTGTGGACTCAGTGTTGGAGCACCCTCGCTATTTATTGGACGCCTTTCATGTGCCATATGTCGTTTCAATCTCACAGCAATGCCATATAGGAGTTTCTGTCATTGTTCCCCTGTGTGGATGAGAAAGCTGTGTTTAGAGAACTGAGGTGACTTGTCCAAGATCACACAGCAAGGAAGGTGGCAGAGGCTGCGTGAGACCCCGAGCGTGTCTGCCTCTGAGACAGCTGCCCACCACCCATTATGCTTCCACTCTTCTGTCGTCTCTAAGCCAGAAGATGGATGTGGGGGGCCATTGCAGATGGGAAATGCAGTCTGGGGTTATTCATTTTCAGCCACGAGGTGGAGAGAACAGGAGAGAAGATAGCGGCCTTCCCTGCCCCAAGGATCGCCATCGTCCCCAGATTTCTCATCCTCGTTCGTGTCGGGGATCACAGGTGCGCTGAAATGAAACAGCAGAATGAACTTCACACCATCAGGGCACTGTCACTCAGAAAGCATGCGGGCCGGCCCTTTCAACAGTGGTTAAGGGAGACGGGTCCTGCATGGCCGACTGCAGTCGGGATCCCAGCCTCGCTGGCTTGTTAAACACACCAGGCACATGTGTGTGCCCAAAAGCCTGACAGCAAGGAACAAGGGGGAGGCCTGTGTCCTGACTGCACCCCAATGGAGAGTGCTTTCGCTTTCTCATGCCCTTTGGCAATAAAAAAAAAAAAAATAGGGAAAAGAAAACAAGAAGTGTGGAATCAGAATATCCCAGTCTTGACGAGCAGTTCCACAACGTTAGGGCTCTTTTCTCTCATCACTATAATTCTTTATTTTCTTCTTTTCAGTTAGTTTACTTATTCATGTGTTTATTTATTCCATGAACAAGGGAGAGACACGCCCTCCAAGCACCCCCAGCAGCTCCCACGCTGTCTCTATCCACAGCTTCCGCCAGCCCTGGAAGACGGGCCAGGGTACACCCGGCATATTCAGGGCGGTCTCTGGATGCGAACCTGGAACCTTCTCCTGAGGGGCAGCCTTACAAAGTGTTGTGCCACCATGTGCCTCTCTCTAGCCCCTGTGTCCCTGTTATTTGGTTGTTCTCCTGGTGAGAGCTGCTATGGTCCTAACAACCATAACCTAGCAAGGCTTTCTTTCGAAACCAGGATGGCAACTAGCCGGGGAAATGAACGAGTGCCCCTTAGATGCCCAGGGAGCGCGGCCCCCATCACTGCAGCAGGGGGAGGCAGATGCAGGTGGCGCAGCGGCTCTTACCCCTCCAGACGGGAGAACTGGCTCTGCTCACATTCC
>NW_006159692.1:5392887-5393216 GCF_000334495.1 Tupaia belangeri chinensis
TGAGAGAAGACATTGTGCCACACACGACCCCCAGATGTCGGGGAGAAGAGGCGTGGCCATGGCTGCCAGTGGGAATTTGCCCCTCAGCTCCTCCACCAGGCCAGGGAGCCTGGTTAAAGCTTGAGGCAGGGGAGGCTCTCCCAGGCTTCCATGGCCTTCTGTGCCTCTCCCTTCCATATCCTTTTCTCTCACTGGGAAAGCCATCTCCATCTGCCTGTGACTGCACCCCACCAGCCCCCAGCAGACTGCAGGCGCTGGTGGTCAGAGATTGTCTTCCCTTCTCATTCCCCGTGCCCGTGCGGGTCCGCACCTCCGCACCTAGTAACCGC
>NW_006159692.1:5395320-5396703 GCF_000334495.1 Tupaia belangeri chinensis
TGCCGGATCCTGGGCTTGAACCATGGTCAACTATGTGGGAGTCCAGCAACATAACCATTATGCCATCTGCTGGTCCCCAGAGTCCAATTTATTTTAAGGGTTGCTGTGGACTCAGTGTTTGAGCACCCTCGCTATTTATTGGACGCCTTTCATGTGCCATATGTCGTTTCAATCTCACAGCAATGCCATATAGGAGTTTCTGTCATTGTTCCCCTGTGTGGATGAGAAAGCTGTGTTTAGAGAACTGAGGTGACTTGTCCAAGATCACACAGCAAGGAAGGTGGCAGAGGCTGCGTGAGACCCCGAGCGTGTCTGCCTCTGAGACAGCTGCCCACCACCCATTATGCTTCCACTCTTCTGTCGTCTCTAAGCCAGAAGATGGATGTGGGGGGCCATTGCAGATGGGAAATGCAGTCTGGGGTTATTCATTTTCAGCCACGAGGTGGAGAGAACAGGAGAGAAGATAGCGGCCTTCCCTGCCCCAAGGATCGCCATCGTCCCCAGATTTCTCATCCTCGTTCGTGTCGGGGATCACAGGTGCGCTGAAATGAAACAGCAGAATGAACTTCACACCATCAGGGCACTGTCACTCAGAAAGCATGCGGGCCGGCCCTTTCAACAGTGGTTAAGGGAGACGGGTCCTGCATGGCCGACTGCAGTCGGGATCCCAGCCTCGCTGGCTTGTTAAACACACCAGGCACATGTGTGTGCCCAAAAGCCTGACAGCAAGGAACAAGGGGGAGGCCTGTGTCCTGACTGCACCCCAATGGAGAGTGCTTTCGCTTTCTCATGCCCTTTGGCAATAAAAAAAAAAAAAATAGGGAAAAGAAAACAAGAAGTGTGGAATCAGAATATCCCAGTCTTGACGAGCAGTTCCACAACGTTAGGGCTCTTTTCTCTCATCACTATAATTCTTTATTTTCTTCTTTTCAGTTAGTTTACTTATTCATGTGTTTATTTATTCCATGAACAAGGGAGAGACACGCCCTCCAAGCACCCCCAGCAGCTCCCACGCTGTCTCTATCCACAGCTTCCGCCAGCCCTGGAAGACGGGCCAGGGTACACCCGGCATATTCAGGGCGGTCTCTGGATGCGAACCTGGAACCTTCTCCTGAGGGGCAGCCTTACAAAGTGTTGTGCCACCATGTGCCTCTCTCTAGCCCCTGTGTCCCTGTTATTTGGTTGTTCTCCTGGTGAGAGCTGCTGTCGTCCTAACAACCATAACCTAGCAAGGCTTTCTTTCGAAACCAGGATGGCAACTAGCCGGGGAAATGAACGAGTGCCCCTTAGATGCCCAGGGAGCGCGGCCCCCATCACTGCAGCAGGGGGAGGCAGATGCAGATGGCGCAGCGGCTCTTACCACTCCAGACGGGAGAAATGGCT
>NW_006159692.1:5397076-5412415 GCF_000334495.1 Tupaia belangeri chinensis
AATGAGTGTTCTTTAGAAACAATGATTTTAACCACTGTGTCTTAAAGATGCCCAGCTTTTACCTCCAGAATGTCCAGTAGAATTACTGAGGAGCAAGAAGGATGAGTCAATCTTTAAATAAACACAGGTGCAAAAGAGACCATAAAGCAGAACTCAAGAATACGGCCATAAATAAAGTCAATGTTTGGTCGATGACATCTACGTATGTAAAACCATTCTCTAAGGAAGTTGGCTTTAGGAAATTCATGTAAAATTCCTGGCTTTGAGATGTGCCAAAACCGTGTCCTGAGAATGAAAGTGCTGAAAGTCCCTTAGGGGCCCCAGAAGGCATCGCAGTGATGGAGACTGAGACAAGGGACAAACATACAGGGTCCTTGGAGATACGCTCTCTACAGAATCTTGTGAAGGAAGCCGAACGAGCCAAGCTTCCCAAGCACAGTCTGGCGGCGCCATTACTGCGGAAGTGTGCTGAGGACCAGCTAGGTAGTGTCAGATACTACGCTGGGGACTTTATGTGCCTTCTCTAACACGATCCTCTCAACAGCGCAATAGGCAGGTACTGTTATTGTGCCAGTTGTACTGGTTGGTACGGTAAGGTGCGGAGAATGCAAGAACCCAAGGTTCTATGGTAGCTAAGGAGGTGAGGGTGGACATTGAGAACCAGGCTGTCTGGTTCCTAAGGCAACAACTTAACCATTAAGCTTGAGTCTGGCTCCCAGGTATAAGGTGCTAGAAACAAGTTCGGTGGGCAGCCTGCTCTCCCATTACTGTGTCACAGCACATCCTGAAACATAGTTGGCTGAAACAAAAATTCATTTCTGCCTCCCCCACTCTGTGGTGGGGCAGGAGCTGAGTGCTTTCCTCCTGGAGTCTCTCACGCAGTTTCAGTCTTACAGCCCAGATCTGGAAGGCATGCACAGTGCCACTTCCACTACATTCTACGACTTGTAAATGAAACACGGACCAGTCTGGACTCAAGGGGAGAGGATGACACACCAGCAGATGAATACCAGGAAGCAGCCATTGTTGTAGGCCCATCTTGGAATCTTGGAGATTGGCTTCCGCCTTGGGCAAAACTGAATGAGCATGACGCAAAGCATCCCTCGTATACACGCAGGATTTACGAAGGACTTTCCCTCCACTTTTGCTTTGATCTTCTGTAGCCTGTGAGGTAGGCAGGCCAAGGTCAGGACTAGATCTTTGTTCCGTAGATATGGACACTGAGCTCAGTGAAATTGAGTGACTTAACAAGTCTCACAAAATCCAGACACAGGATGCAAACTTTGTTGCCTGTCTCCTAGCCCTACAAATTTTAGAGGAGTTTTGAAGCTGCCAGGGTTAACAGTTTGGCACTTTATTAATTTTTAAATAAGGTTTGAGCTAAGTTTTTCTTTTTTAAAGAATTAGTTTATTTGACATCATCATTATTATTGAATTTAACGAGAGAGAAAGAAGGAAAGTGAGATAGCAAAACTAGGTCCGGGACTCGAACTACAGTAGGCCATGTGGGAGTCCAGCGTCTCTAACCACCATGCCACCTGCCAGCCCCTGTTTGGCACTTTAAACAAAGCAAGAAGACAATCTCTGCCAGCAAAGTAACAGAAAGAAGAACATTACAGTTGTAAGAGCTTTAAGCCAAGACGGTACCTACTATAACAGATGATGAGGAATGGCCACACAGCTGGCCCCAAGAGCATGATTTGGTGCTAATTTTCCAGATGTGCGATAGATACCGTAAACCTTAGGGTTCTGTAAGATCTTTGAGAAATTCCATACCTAGAAGATTTTCTGAGGAAAATTCCAGTTATCACTATGTGCTCTGTAGAACTTTTGCTAACAGGGATAAAAATTAGAAACAATTAGATGTCTAAAATTGGGAGTCTTGTTAAGCAAGGGGAGACTATTCTCGTGTGAAAGTGGTGTTGTTGAAAAATATTTAGTGCCACATAAAACGATTGCAACAGGGGCCAGTAGATGGTATCAATGGTTACATCGCCGGACTCCCAAGTAGTAGACCACAGTTCGAGTCCTGGACTGGGTGGCTTAAAACTCACACCGGGTGCATGTGCGTGTGTGCCCAAAATCCCAAGAAGAGAATGGAGAAAGGATTGTGGCATGGTTCTCTCTCTAGGTGGGTGATTTCTTGCTTTCTGTCTGTCTGTCTGTCTGTCTCTCTAGTGAGTGCATATACCCTATAGCAAAAATCTCTCTAAAAAAAAAAAAAGGATTGCAACATTATTTATGGAGAAAAAGCAGGCTTTGAAGTGATACCTTCCTATTTTTGTTGGGTTGTTGGAAAAGTCATGATGCATTTTTTGGATACAAAAAAAACCCCAGAAAACTATGTCATGACTTTCCTGACAACTTAATAACTTAAAAAATCATACATGTGGCCAAAAACACAGAATAAGAGACCAAAAAGAAAGAATACCAAAAGGCTAATAATAGTTATTTCAGGATGGTGGGATTATTTTCCTCTTTTTCTTTTCCTCTTCCCCTTCCTCCTTCTCCTTCTTGTCTTACATTTGTTTTGTTTGAGTCAAATTCTCAGTGGTTGGAACTAAAAGACTCCTGACAATTACTCTCTCCAGTCCCTGCTTTCTCCCCTGTAAAATGAGGCTAATAGCAGCAATGCTCACGTAGCACGCAGGAGTGCTGTGAGGCTTACACGATCCGCTCCCGAATGTCACGAGTGAGTGGTCTGTAGATGCCGCCTAGTATTTCTAAGGAGTTAGGAAAAGCTGAATGGAGAACACATCAGTGAAGTCACCAGGGAGTCGTTATTCCAGAATTTATAGCATGGGAGTCACAGTTTCCATGCCTTTCCATTCCACCCTTCGCCAGAGGGTGGATGCATTTGCCAGAGAGAGGAAGAGGGGGGGGAAGGAGCCCCCCCCTTCTCCATTTCTCCCTCCTGTCAGGATCTTGGGCACGCGTGCACACACAGCTAGCGTGTTTTTCAAGCCACCCAGGCTGAGGTTTGAACTGCTCAGACAGCCGTGTAGGGTCTGGCTCCCTTAATCACCAGGCCATAGAGCACCCTCCCCCTGCCATACCTTACATGTTCACACATACTCGCTCCTTCCGGACCCCTCTTTACTGCCAGGTGATGCCTCACCAACAGAAAACAGCTGCTTTCTTGGCAATGATTAGAAAGAGCAGGAATTGCAAGAGAGGAGGAGAAAAGGGAGGGGAAGAGTTGGCAGGACAGAAATGGCTGATTTTGCAATGCAATTTGGGGAGAGGGAAAGAAACTGGGAGAAAGTTGAACAGGCCTGGAGCCTCGCTCCCGCACTGTGGAGAGAGAGCACTGAGCCTGCATTCGAAGATGCTCGGTCAAGGCTGGTTGTTCACCCACATGCTCTGGTGCTCGGCGGAGCCAGGCAGGGGGCTCTGAGGCTGAGCAAAATGTTAGCATAAGGGAAACAACATGTGAACACACACACACACACACACACACACACGGACCCACGCTACTGGATTAAATGAAAAGGATTATTCATAATCTGCAGAGTCTCAAACGGAGGCCAACCCAGCACAACGTCCACACGTGGGCTGCTTCTCGGGGCACTCACTGTCCCCCTAGGCATGGACGCCTCACTTGGCCTGCACCATCGGTGCTGGACCCTGGATGCCAGAAGCCCCAGGACTGTGCCCTACACCCTGCTCAGGAATAGAGTCCTAACCACAGCTTCCTCCCATCCTCTCCTGCAAAGCGAAGTCGTCATGGTGGGTCTGACTGGCTAAGCTCGGGCGTTACGCCCTGCTGGGGTCTGAGGTGGGGAAGCTGGAGTTGGCCTTTTACCTTAGGGAGGGAAAACGCCTATGGTGGGACCTATCCGAGTCACGGAGTAGGGTTCAAAAGGACAGCTGTCAAGTATGGCACACACACCCTGCCCTCGACAGCTTTCTATGTCATGTGTGTGTCCAAAAAGGCATATGATTCATGCCGCAAGGTCCCCTTTCTGGTGTTTTCATCCTTAAAAACGCAAAGAGCAATCATTCAAGCGCCCTCACTTGGGTGTCACCTGGCACATCTAAGCCTGGACCGCAGCTCCCAGCACCAGGTGGCCACCCTTCCTCCCTGGGGCTTGCCCCTTCAGGTCGGCACTGCCTTCCAGATGTGGGCCCAGGTCTCTTTCTCCCTCCACCTCCTGAAAGGCCTGCAGGGAAAACACTTGACCCAGCTGGAACAGGGCAGCTTGGTTCTGATCTGTCACATCAGCCTCCTTTATGAAAGAACTTCTAAGAGATTAGAAAATGGAATTTAGCATGGGATTATTTTGGTACAAAAATTTTTGAAATCCATGCATATTTTTTCGGAGTAAGCATTTCCAGGAACTTTTGAAGACCTCTCATGAAATTCGACCTCCTGATGTTCCTGTTAGGGGAACGACGGTATATCAAAGCAACCTCAGTGAGGAGTTCAGCTAGCCAGTCTCGGATACAAGGACAGGAGTAACCACTTTAAAAACATTGGCTCTGGGGGACCAGCAGATGGCGTAATGGTTACATCACTAGACTCCTACATAGTTGACCAAGGTTCAAGTCCTGGACCTCACACCAGGTGCATGCATGCCCAAGATCCCGAGAGGAGAAGGGATTGTGGCATGGCCATTTTCCCTGGGGGACTGTATAATTTCTCATTTTCTGTCTCTGTTTCTCTCTGGTGAGCTCTCTCACATACCCAATAGCAAAAATCTTTCTCTAAAAAAAAAAAAAATTGGGCTATGGGGCCAGGAGATAGCATAATGGTTACATAGCTGGACTCTCATATAGTCAACCACGGTTTGAGTCCTGGAGCTGGTGACTTACAACTCTCACCAGGCGCATGTGCCTGTGTGCCCAAGATCTCGAGAGGAGAATGGTGGGCTGACTCGTGGCACCTTCTCTGCCCTTAGCAGCCCCAGGAGGAGAAGGGATTGCAGCATGGCCATCCCCCCGGGGGTGATTTCTCGCTTTCTGTCTCTGTGTCTCTCTGGTGAGCACATGGGCCCTATAGCAAAAATCTCTCTAAATACATAAATAAATAATAAATAAAATAAAAATATTGACGTTTGGTCTTGTCCCAGGTGGAACCCTTTACTGGAGGAAAGAAACTCCCCTAATAGATCCCTCTCCTACAGCCCAGAAGCAGTCATGCCCCAGCGAAGGGTGGCCATCCCCACCCCACACTCCTAGGTCGCTATGCCCATCAAGGCCCCACGGGTCTGGAGAAGGGAGGAAAAAGTACAGGTGGGGAATGATTCTCTTCTTCCTCAGCTTTCCTGGGTGGACACGCCCCATCCAGCAGTTCACGCTGTGCAGCAGCGCCCACATTTGCACTCGCCCTGTCTCTGGAGGCCACGGCTCCAGTTCATTTCTGCACGTCACCCACGGTGTGCCCGTTCAGTAACAGGCATCCTCTTTGCACCCTGCTCTGAGTGCCTAGAAAAGCCAGCTACTTACCTGCCTCCCACGGAATTTCATCCCAAACTGCTTTGGAATACCAGCTTGGTGGGCCCCAACTTATCTATGCTTCGAGAGTTTCTCTTTAGGAAAGGGACAATATGTCATTTCTTTCTGGTGCCCTCAACAACAAGCGGAGTGCCAGACGGTGTTTTAGGGTGGAAAGGAAGATGGATGAATAGGCACTTGTTTGACCGGCGGTGGGCACTGCAGCCACGCGCCACCAGGGGGCAGTGTGGAGAAGCTGTTGAGACCTCCCCGCACTCCTGCCACCCGGATTGGCAGGGCTTCTGGAGTTCATTTGTTCAGCATTTTCACCTGGGAGGGAAGGTGCTAAGGCCCAGGATGGGAATGGCTGTGCCTGGGGAGTGCTCAGGTTTCTGAGCTGACTCTACACGTGGGCCCAGGACACTGTTACAATCCACACGTGCATCCTCCCGGGCTCCAGTGGTCCTGATGGTCCTGATGGGGCCAAGCCTGCGGTGGCTTCCAGAACGCCCTGGAGCCCTTCCTGGGAGACTGGCATCAGCCACGGCTGGTGAACACGTGCGCACTGAGGAAACGGACCCCGAGTGTGCCCTGAGGGTACAGGCCGGGCAACTCATGGCGTCTTCCCTGTCCTCAGCAGCCTCTGGAAATAAGGACCCTCCCTGGCCTGGGCCCTCTGATAGCAGGTGTCTCCTCTCAGCTGGGGCTCACATCACCCAGAAAAGGAAGGACCCCACGCTCTGGCCACATCCTGCCCTCTCAGAACTGGCCTCTCCTGCCTATTTCCCTCCAACCCCGCCCTCCTTTTCCACTGTCCTTCTCGGGGGCAGTGGGAGTGGGGAGAGGCTCTCCCTGTGTCCTCCTGTCCTTCCATATCTCCCCCCAGCCTCCCGAGGGCACACAGAAACCTCAGGTTTCCTTTCCATTCCTGCGTCTACTTCATCATTCAACAATCGAAACTATTTTGGCCCAGCCACAGTGATACGATACATGTGCTAGGATGCTGTGCCCGCAGGCCGGGGCCACCTGGGAGGCCCAGGTTCACATCTGGTCCAGTGTGAAGGCCAGGCAGGGGGGCATGTGCCTATAATCCCAGTGACTCAGAGGCTGAGATGAAAGGATCGGGACCATGAGACCCTGCTTATTTATAAAAAAAAATGTAAGCGCCTACTCTGCTGCTAAAAATGTGCAGTCTTACATTCGTCATGTCCTTGCTCTGCTAAAGGCCCGATGTTCATCCTCTTACATTATCTTGACACGCCGGGGCCACCTGGGAGGCCCAGGTTCACATCTGGTCCAGTGGGAAGGCCAGGCAGGGGGGCACGTGCCTATAATCCCAGCGACTCGGAGGCTGAGATGAAAGGATCGGGACCATGAGACCCTGCTTATTTATAAAAAAAATGTAAGCGCCTACTCTGCTGCTAAAAATGTGCAGTCTTACATTCGTCATGTCCTTGCTCTGCTAAAGGCCCGATGTTCATCCTCTTACATTATCTTGACACGGTCCAGGAGGGCGGGGTTGATATTCCTATTTTACAGATGAACAAACAGAGGGCTGGAGAAGCCATGGCACTGGCCCAAGGGAGCACAGCCCAGAAGCCTCAGAACCAGGAATCCGACTGGACGGCCACCGCCCCAATGACTGGCACTTCCTGCAAATGCTCACTGCTGGGCGTGGCTGAGACGGTCCTCCGTCTGCACCTCCACCTGCAGCCACTGCGCGCTCGAGCAGCCGTCCTCAGGGCCGAGGGGGTGAGCAGGAGTGGTGGAGGCCTGGTTTCTGGCCCCTTAAGTGTGTTGTAGCTTCGTGGCTCCTGGAGTGGAATTGCAGAATGTTCCATCAGGTTCAGCTCTGCACGTGCACATCTAACATCTGCGAGGGTTCCTCCATCAGCTGGAAGCTGCAGCTCAGAGAAGAGCCCCTCCGGGTCACTGGGTTAAGAGTCGGGAGCCAGGGTCTGCTCGATGTGTGCCCAGCGGGCCATGTGAGCTGGGCCGTGGCCGTTTACTGTGCGGTGTTCTTCTGCTCCTTCAGATGCAAGTGGGAGACTAGACCACGTGCCCTGGGGAGCTTTCCCTGGGTGAAATAAGAACTCCAGCGTGCAAGGGCTTAAGTCCAGAGATCTTTCCCTGTGTGAATCTGTGTGGCCTGGCGTGTTCTCCGATTCACCCGGTGCGCCTAGACTGAGCTCTCCAGAAGGCCTAGCACGGCAGTCCCAGCTTCAGGTCCACACAGATCAGGATGTTTTTTTCTATTATAAATTTCAATGACTGACCAGGGCCAGCAAGTGGCATGGTGGTTAAGGTGCTGGACTCCCACGTGCTGGAACATGGCTTGAGTCCCAGACCCGGTGGCTTGAAACTCACACCGGGCCTGTGTGCATGTGTGCCCAAAATCCCAAGAGGAGAATGGAGGACAGGGGATTGCCATGGCCATGGCCTCTGGGAGGCAATTTCTTACTTTCTGTCTTTCTGACTCTGTCTCCAGTGAGTGCAAGAGCCCTATAGCAAAAATCTCTCTCAAAAAAAAAAAATTCAACAATCGACCTAGGATTGTCAACCCTTTCCCCCACAAGATTGTTCCTTTTTTTTTTCTTAAATGACTGTCACAAAGATGGTCCTAAAAGAAAAAGATCAATAATAACAACCAGAAGGACATAATCTTGCAGCTAACAGTGGCCAAGCCAGATGCACGTGCATGCATGTTCCAGATCCTGATAGGATGAAAAACTGGAGGAAAAAGGATTGTGGTGTGACCACACCACATGAGAGGGGGTCTTTATCTCTCTGTCTCTCTGTCTCTGCCAAGAGCATGCACCATCTTACCATGGGAAAAAGAAAAAAGAAAAAAACCCAGTGGATGTGTTTCCCCTTGGGACAATGATGTGGCCTATATTTTTCTCACTTCACTTGAGAACAGTGGAAGCTGAAACAAGAACTGGCCTTTGGGAGCCACAGCTGGGACAGCGTGGTGAACAGCTATGTCTATCCCGCAGCCAAGCCCCGTGCGGTACGAGACGGCCAACTATGTCACGGGCAGTTGTGTGCATTGGGGGAACTGAAAGACAGAATTAAAGAAGAATGTGGTAGGGGGAAAGTGTTAACTGTGCATTACAAGACAGTGTGTGCACCACGACTCTTATTTTGTAAAATACCCGGATGTAGGCAAGGCAGTCCCAGATGCAGAGAAAACACCAGAAGGTTATACAGCAAAATCCCGCAGGGCTGTATCTGCATGGATGAATGATAGATGAGTGTATCTTTTCTGAGGCATTGCTTGCATTTTGTAATCAGAAAAATAAAATGAGTAAAGAAGCCAGAAAAAAAAATAAGTGACGCAAGAGGACTCGTGCAACACTGTCAGACTTGGCCCGCCGTCTCCTTGGGTCGTGCAGAGTTTCAGCAAAGCCTCATCGTGGACTGCGGAAAGCTCTCTGGGCTTGTGCTGGCTGCATTCACCTGCTGCTTTGTGTCCCAAGGGCTGGACCTGGTGCCTGGCGTGTGGGACATGCAAGACGTGCTTAGCCGGGTGCGTCAAATGGACCAGTCACTGGGCTCTCCCTACTCGGCTGGTCAGAGTGGCTCCGGCTGAGATGAAGCCTCAGAGAAAAACTGCCACTTAAGTAGAAATGGGCCATTCCTAAATGGCTTTCTTCTCTGAATTAAAGCATTTGCACTGAGGGCCTCTCACTGCATCTTTCCACAGAAGAATGGAACCCAGTCATCACTGAAATCCCTTTTATGAGTTTGAGTCATGTGTCAGGGCAATCTGTTCCTCACTAAAATACACACCCAAGCATGTTCAGGTGGACCCAGGATTCAAACCCAGGCCTTCAGTATCACACAGCCATGCCCTACTACCTGTACCACCACAGCTGGGCCTGCAAAGGTGCTTTTATGAAAATGAAATGAATTAATGTCAGTATGTTCTTAAAACAGTGCTTGAGGGCCAGCCAGTGGCGTGGTGGTTGAGGCAACAGAATCCCACCTGGCCAACTGGCTGTTTGAGTCCTGGACCCAGAGGCTTGAAAATCACACTGGGTGCATGTGTGTCCATGTCCAAAATCCTGAGAGGAGAGTAGAAGAGAAGGGATTGTGGTGTGGCCATTCCCCCTCCACACACATACACACCAGGATGGGGGGTGATTTCTTATTTTCTCTCTCTCTCCTCCCAGTGCCTGTAGCAAATTTTAAAATAATTAAACAAATAAAAATTTAAAAAATAAAACATTGCCTGCAATAGGGTAATTACCACATAAGTACTTGGTTCCTATTACAATGATTATTTTCATTCTTTTCTTTCTTTAGTCACAATAGAGCAGGTGCACATGTCAGAGAGAGTGAGGAGCACCCTCCGCAGGAGCAGGGTCCGGGCAGGCAGCGTCCCGCCCTCGGCCCTCTAGCCCATCAGGCCCCGGGCTCCCACCGTGTGCCCATGTGGGAGGCAGACTGGGCCGGGAGTTGGACCACGATGGCCATGTGGGCCCTGCTCCTCTCTGCCAGCTGCTCTCACTGTGCCATGCTGGTCACCACTCCATCATGACTCTCCTTACCCACCTTCGAACCCACCTCTCCCCGCTGAAGTGACCTCAGAACTCCTTGACTTACTGACCCCCAAGACCACCTCAGGGCAGCAGGGGTGTCTCGGAGGAGGAGGATCGGCCCAGCCCTTCCCCCTGCCTGGGGGAGACAGCAGCCCCTGGAGGGCTCCGCTGACGGCGGCTGGGCTGGCCGCCCAGGGTGAGGACATCTCAGTCCCCAAGCTGCTAAAGCGCTGGCCCTTGCTCTCCTTTCCTCAGCTCCTCGGGCCGCAGCCCCGCGGAGCTGAGCTTGAGGAAATCCTCAGGCCAGTGGGCCAGGCTCTGAGAGCCCTTGCCCACGCGGTGCCCCTGACGTGACAGGGCATGGGCTGGGCTGGAGGGCTTGGGCAGAGACCACGAACGCGGGCAGGAAGAGCCTCTGCTGCCCACAAGGCCATGAATGGGAAGGCAGGACGCCCTGGGACCGGAGCACAAGGCACACCCTGTAAACGACGCCCGCCTCAGGGACACATGCAGGGCCCACACCCACCCGGCCCTGCTCACCACGCCCAGAGCCTTGGCTGCTTCCCCCTGAGGAAGGGGAAGGGGCGCTGCCTCCCAAGTGCCTACTCAGAGTCGACACTCTTTTCTTTTTGAGAGATTTTTGTTATAGAGCTTGTGCGCTCACCAGAGAGACAGAGAGAGAGAGACAGAAAGTGAGAAATTACCCCCTGGGGGGATGGCCACACCACAGTTCCTTCTCCTCCATTCTCCTCTTGGGATTTTGGGCATGCACACACACATGCCAGGAGTGAGTTTCAAGTTGTCAGGTCCGGGACGCGAACCGCGGTCAGCCCTGTGGGAGCCCAGTGACATAATCATTACGCCCTCTGCTGGTCCCAACTGACACTTTTTAACCTATATGCAGTGCGCACTGTGCAGGTGTGGCCCGCCCCTGACTTGCATCTAGAGCACACACTGCCTGATCGCTGCCCTCAGCCCCGGTGTACGAGAAGTCCACACCCAGGTGGCCGGTCGTTCATGCTGCTTGGGTATGCGTTTGCATTTTTCAATTTCTACAAGGATTCCTTTCCTTTCCTCAAAAGATATAACGTGGAAGGCAGAGCCAACTCCATTCCTGAGAGCCTTGGGTTCCCCAGGTGTGTCAGCTGCCCCACCAGGCACACGCTGTCCCCAGTTTGAGCTGTCCACCCTGCTCAATGCCTTGTGTACCTGGGAACCCTTGGGCCTCCTGGAGGGCATGAGGAAGCTTTCCCAGAGCGCAGGGTGATCCTCCCTTCTGGCCCACTCTGGCCTGGCTACAGCGGTTGCTCAGCTATGCATGTTCAGAGTAGTTGGGTCGGGGGTCTGAGAGTCCCCCTCGACGGCATGGGAGGGGCAGCGTGGGAGAGAGGCCTAAAACCCTTACACAGGGATGAGCACCCTTTGTGTTCTACGTTGTCATTCTGGTCTTACAAGATGACTCTGATCCCCACAAACTTAGGTCTCAAAGCTGATAGATACAGATGGAAAAATGGATGGATGGGTGGGTGGGTGTAGACAGACTCTCACAGAAAGATTTGGAGAGGAAGCAACGGGCCAGTAGGGTTTGCGTGCAAACTTTAGTTTTACATTTCCAGAGGGAAAGAACCATGACAGCCATACACAAGGCAAGTGCCCTGTGAGGCTGCTCCTGTTTGTTTGGAAACACGATAGAAGGTGCGGGAGCCATCCCGGGTGACGCTGCCTTCCTTTAGCTTAGGAACTAGACGGTTGTATTGACACATGGTGGAGCCTCGTCTCCATTTCCACGGTTTTTATCTAAGAGTGGAAAAGGCAAATGGGCACGAGAATAGTCATTAATGACGGGGAGCCATAAATACAACACCACCACCAGGCGCAGCCCCTGGGCGCCGGCTGTCCCTGGAGGAGCGCGTGAGGTCAGTCTACCCGATGACGCCACACGCCACACGCAGCCCTGTGGATGGAAGGAACTTCGCAGCCATCTGGGGCCAGAGCACAGGGCTCAGCCTGCCCCCAGGGGCTGGGTAAGGGCTTGCAGAGGTTGTTGTGAAGCCCCAGGGATAATAAAGCCATTTCTGGCTTCTGTCACTAGATGTAACTCTACAACCTTAAAAAGGTCACGGAAAAATGGGATTGGAGTATGAATATGAGTTAATGTCAATACAAAAAAAGTGAAATCCATTTATAGTTTCTTGGGGTTTTTTTGAGAGATTTTCACTATAGGGCGCATGCGCTCGCCAGACAGAGAGAGACATTAGAGACAGTGAGAAATCACCCCCCAGGGGGGATGGTCACGCCGCAATCCCTTCTCCTCCATTCTCCTCTCGGGATCTTGGGCAGGCACGCACAAGCGCCCGGCATGAGTTTTAAGCCACCGGGTCTGGGACGCAAACTGTGGTCGACTACGTGAGAGTCCAGCAACATAGCCATTACGTTAACTGCTGGTTCCCGCATAGTTTTTTTTTTTTAATAACACATATTTTCCATGAACTTTTTGAACATGCCTTATCATTTCTCCTCCAAACAGGACAATTTGAGACTGGATAATAATAATAATAATGTCATAAATAGAGGTTGTCAGGAACCGGGACTATGGGTCAGTACATGAAGCTATTCATGGAGCTGAACCCAGAACCTGAGCCAGGCTGTCACTCAATGACTGTATTCCCAAATGTCTTACATATAGGAACTTCCTTTATTCCCCCCAAACCTACAGGGTCAGTGCCCCCACCCCAGAGATTTTTGCTATAGAGTGTGTGTGCTTACCAAGAGACAGAGACAGAAAGCAAAAAATCACCCCCCAGGGGGATGGCCATGCCACAGTCCCTTCTCCTCCATTCTCCTCTTGGGATTTTGAGAATGCACACACATGTATCCAGTGTAAGTTTCAAGTCGCTGGGTCCAGGACTCAAACCGGGGTCAGCCACATGGGAGTCTAGCACCTTAACCACCATGCCACCTGTTGGTCCCAGTCAGTGCTATTCTTATCCCCTTTCATATGGGGAAGACACAGAAGCTGAAGAGACTTGCCAGAGGACGCGCAGTGAGTCCTACAACCAGGATCCTGATCCCCACAGGCTGCCAGGTAGGTGCGCTCAGGTGTCCCCAGGAAACCCAGGGCTGCCCAGTCGGACTCTGCAGAAATGACCAGCTGGAGGTAAATCACAGTTTCGACCTTAGACCCATGACGCCAACTCCTTGCAAAATTGGGTGTTCAGGAGTTACTGAAACAAAACGCAAGTACAGCTTGAAAATCCTTGTGGAGCAGGAAATGAGTGGGGCTTTTTGAAAAGCTGTGCAGAGTTCAACAGGTACACCCACTCCACCAGGAAGCCATCGTGGTTAAGAGTGAAACATCCATTTTTATTTTTTTTTAATTTATAGGTACTATTTTCCAAGATAGCTACTAAACCATTAGGACATACAATTTTATTAAGTCATTTGGACTCAGCTACTTAATAAACATAACTGTGAGGTTCTTCTTCTGGCCTAGGGACACCATGAAGGTGACATGGCTGGAGAACCTTGAGGAACCCCTGCACGCATCATTTTGCCATTGTTCGACCCCGGAGGGTAATGACAAGGGAACTTCGAAAAGGTTGTGGAAACAAAGAGTTAAACATAGTTAAAGTATGAGTTTATTTTGGTGTACACATTTTGAAATCCATGCAGAGGAGAAGGCCTTCTAGTCCGGAGGCCCCCGCCCACCGTGGCGTTGTTTGTCCTGGAAAACCTCTTCTGTCTCTCTGTCACACCAGCTTGTGACAAGGAGTCCACAGCTCTCCTCTCCCTCACGCAAAACCCAGTGTCCTCTGACTCCCCTCAGACTGTTGCCGAAATCCCATCTCAGTTCCCTTCCTCCAATCTCCTTTTCCCACTGTGGCAGGGAGCCAGCCGGTTCTGTGTTTCGACCTGAACCTAGAGAAGGTTTCGGGAGAGCATCTCTCTCTGACGTATGGTTTGCTCCTCAAGGTTAGAAGGCACTGTCATCTCAGCCCCACGGGACACAGTGATAAGTAGACACACAAATGAAGCCCCTCCCCAGACAACATCTCAGACTGGCCCACCCCGCCCTAAAAATACAGACAGTTATCAGACAGAATGGGCAACTGGGTGAGGCAAAGGGAAGTGAGGAGGAAGGTGTGGGTGGTGGGAGGTGGCTGGTCAGGGAAGTGGCCCCTGGGTCTTGGGCCACAGACACACTTTCATTCTCCAACTGCCCATCTGCTATAATGGGAACTAGGCAGCATGGTGTGGTGGACCAGGGAGGGCGGGGCAGGCCACCTAGCTTTCTAGGGGCCCTTAGACAAGCCACTTTTACAGGGCCTCAGTTTCCTCTCTCTAACAGGATTGGATTGCCCAGTGATCCTCAAACTGGTGTGCCGAGGAACACTCACAGCTTGTGCACCTGGCGGCCTTGGGATGGCTGTCTTGCCGGGGCATCAAGTTTTTTTTTCAGCTATTTGGAGGCACACTCTTTACAAGAAAACAGTTTTTGTCATTGTTTTTAATGCAAAATTTGCATACACTGTAATTACAGTAACCAATACTTGATAGCATTTCATGAGCAATTACTATGTGCAGAATGTCCTGCCACCCTCTGTACATGATCCTCACGATCCCCTAGTGAGCTCTGGATATTTCCATTTGATAAGTGGAAAAAATGGGGCACTGGAGGGTAGATAATCCACCCAAAGTCACCTGTTATTAAACAAATAAAAGACCCACCCCCACCCCCCCACACACAAATCCCCCCAAAATCCCCAGGCCCGTTAACAGTGACTTTTAGATCTGCTCCAGACCTGGAGCTGCTTTGGCGAAGTCTATACAGCACAGGCCAGTATTACCTCCAAAGTCCAGTCTGACACTGGAGTCTAGTGTAGCTCAACTGGTGGATAAAAGGTTTTGCACACCCGGTCTCCTAGAGGATAAAGGAGGCTCTGGAGGCCCCGCGGGGGGCCAGGAATTCACTAGATCGGGTTTTCTGGGCTCTCAGAAGCTCTCTTCGCTGCCAAGGGCTCCCAGCCCAGCCCAGGGTTCACGGCGCGCGCTACCCGGCACTTCCTCGTTCACTCACTCCCGGGGCGCAGCTCCCTACGCCTAGCGCCTCTGGCGGGAGGGGGCCGGAGGGGAGATGTCGCAACCGCCGCCCTCCCTCTTTCCCCGCCTTGGCGCTCCGTCACCTCCCAGATGAGCGCGCTCGCAGACCGCTGCGGGCCGCCGGGCGCCCGGCATGTCCCTTGAGTGCGCACAGGCGGCGGGCGCCGGCCCCCTGCGCGGCCTGGAGCGAGCCAACCGCACCCGCTTCCCCTTCTTCTCCGACGTCAAGGGCGACCACCGGCTGGGGGTGGGCGCGGTG
>NW_006159692.1:5412763-5416763 GCF_000334495.1 Tupaia belangeri chinensis
GGGCACCCGCGGCCTGCGCCGCGCTGCCCCTCTGCGTCTTCTTCCAGGTGGTCCCGCAGCGGCTCCCGGGCGCCGACAAGGTGAGCTAAGGGCTGTAAGCTCCGGCGGGTGTCGCGGGCGGGCTAGGAGGCTGGGGTGCGACGGAAGCGCGGAGCCGGCTGACGGTGAGAGACAAACAACAGGCCTTTTGTACTCTTAATGGTTGTGGCGGACCCTCTGCCAGCGCTGGGAATCTCTGAAATCTCACCGCAACCCTGCAACCCAAAATCCTGTAAGTGAAGTTCCTCCAATATTTGCAAAACGTAATCACTGTTTCGAAGTGAACTAAATTGCAGGGACCTTAACAGCAGGACAGAACTCGGGGCAGGGGCTGGGGCGAGGTGAATTCTCCTTTCTCCTCTGGTGACACCGTCCTGTTACTATCACACCCACTTTACAGGCAGGGAAGCCAAGGAGCATGGAGGGGCAACTTGCTCAGGGTATCTGGGCTTTAGTTTGGGGAGGAGCTGGGCTCCTGTGGGGTTGGAGTAAGTCCACCTGTGGGTGTGTGAGGATGGACGAAAGGGCGTTGGAGACACAGGGCCCCAGACCCAATGCTCCATTCAGGGAACCTGTGGCTTCCTCTCCGGGATCCTCGGTTTTTCCAGCTGGGAGATGGAAAGGTTACTCGAGACTGGGGCCCTTACCCTAGGTCTGCATGAATGACAGAGATGCCTTGGTGACTCCAGGGTCCTCCAGGCGCCCACAGTGCTGTGTCAGTTCCCAGGCTGGCTAAGAGCTTTATTCTGGGCAGCGGGCCCACGGGGTCATTAGGGTCCAAGGGCATGAGGATCTAAAGATTCTGCGACAGCACAGGACATTGGTTGGAATCCCCTCCAGTCCTGCGGCTGGAATCCTGACTGGGTCCATTCGCGTTGCTGCCCCGCTCGGGCTCTGCCAGCTTGAGTGCTAAGGTTGCTGCAGAGACAGTGGCGACAGTGGCAGACTGGCCTGGCTGTTATCCCGCTGTGTTCAGTTCTTTGCCCCTGACAGAGAGACAGGGAAAGGACTGAGGTCTGTGAGCCCTGGGGGAGCCCTGGGCCCAGCCTCTGGGAAGGCCAGCCCCCAGGTCCCTTCCTTTCCCTGCCAGATCACTGTCGTTCTGGCCCAGGGCATGAATGCTGCCCTTCAGCTCTAGGAGGTGTGTTGGGGCCCTGAACAGTCCTGCGCCAGCAGGAAACACGGTCCCAGAGAGGCCTTTGCAGTGGTCAGAGAAAGGGGTAAGTGGAAGCAAGTCATCCCCTGCAGGAGGCCGCTATGCAGTCCAGCCAGAGATGCCCGGGGTGTGTGACCCTCCCCAGCCTGGGCACGAGGTGGCTTCTCGGGTTTTTCCCAGACCAGAGTCTCACGTTTAAGCGTGGGGTGGGATGAAGAGTCTGCTGTGTAAGCAATACCTTAAAAAAAAAAAAGGCAAAACAAAAACACACGAATCAAACAGAAAAGCTCGCTCCCCATAGCTTATTTCCTGTGTGGAATCACTGTGCGGTGTGTGTTCACGGCCTCGAAGGACGACAACCTGTGGGGCGTGTGGCACTTGACCAAATCATATGTGAGTCTTTGGCCGTGCCTGTCCCAGCGAAGGCTCGGATGCTGGTGGGTGCGATTTGCACCGGCAGACCAAGCAGCCTGGCTGAGCGGGCAGCCCTGGCCCCCAGCCCAGACACACCTGACTAGCATGGTGGCCCGCCCAGGTGCTTCTATGACAAGGGGACACCCAGGCCTCCCTTCAGACAGCTGGGTCAGCCTCGGCCTGAGACTCTACCATGAGCTCTTTTTGAACTATTCTCTCACGGAGTTACACTAGTTCTGTATTCTTCGCAGAACTCTCCATCTCTTCTTGTAGAAAAAAAAATGACATCAGGGAGTTAAAGATGAAACAGAATGTGTCTCAAGGATGTCTTAAGTTCCCAGACATGTCTTTTACGGTTGTTTCAGGAACGACCCTACTTAACTGCAAATAACACTTTAACAAATGAGGCTCTTGTCACCTCCTAGCCAAAACCCCAGCCTAAAACTGGGGCTAATAAGGATGCAGGGACCAAGTGAGCAGGTCTTGGAGGAGAGCTCCTGGTGGAGGCCACTCTGTCACTCCTTGCAGGGCATCTGGGGGGTGTGGGGACTGCTCCTCCAGATGGCAAGAGAGTGTTGGTGCTTCTGTGAGTTCTGTAGAGCCCTGTCTGGGCACACAGACCCTTTTCTTTTCTTTTTTTCTTTTCCTTTCCTTTCCTTTCCTTTCCTTTCTTTTCTTTTCTTTTCTTTTCTTTTCTTTTTTCTTTTCTCTTCTTCTTCTTTTTCTTCTTCTCCTTCAGTTTTATTTCTTCTATGAGCAAGAGAGACAGAGACAGAGAGCCAGCACCCCAGACGGGACCTTGCTGTCCCAATCCACCCCTAGCCCCAGCCAGCTCTGGATCATGGGCACGCATATGCCCAGCGTGCTCAGGGGAGTCTCTGGACTCGAGTCCGGAACCTTCCCGGGCGGGTCAGCTCTGCAGTGTTCATGCACCAGCAACCCCTTTGTTTTATTGAAGAAACACCTTGGCTTTAAGAGCCTTTGGGAAGGGGCTTGGGAAGTGACCGGAAGAGAATGGTAGTGCTCTGTGCTCAGAAGATTGGGTGCCAGGAGCGTTAGTTAATCATCCTCTCCCTTGCCTGTCTGCACCCCCCAGCTCCAACGCCCTCCCACATGCACACGCTCATGCACCTGCCAAGGACACCAGCCCTCCACTCCTCCAGGGCTACTACCTGCATGCACAGGAAACGTCCGTTGTATGCACTCAGAATCTGGAGAGATAAGGTGGAAAGAAGGAGAGGCAGACAAGGGGGATGTAGGCATTTTAAAGAGGGGGTGGAGAAGGACCTGGTCTAGACTGGGTTGCGTCTTACATTTAGAATTAGTGGAGGCTTGTTTTCCAGTCTTCGTATTCCTGCTTCCTGCTTGTACGTTTGCCAAGCTGGACATTAAACATGGAGGTTTTAAGGTTTTGCCATAAGACGTGTGTGCTCACTAGAGACAGAGAGACGGAAAGTGAGAATCACCTTCCTCCAGGGAGGATGGCCATGCCACAGTCCCTTCTCCTCCATTCTCCTGGGATTTGGGGCATACGTGCACATGTGCCTGGCATGACTCTCAAGCCATCGGGTCTGGGACTCAAACCACAGTCGGCCATGTGGGAGTCCAGCACCTTAATCACCATGCTACCTGCTGGCCCGTAAACATAGAAGTTTCAGACAAGGGTCTTTTTCTGCCTCACATGAGTACCTAGAGAACCAACTAACCCCAGCACACTAGCTCCCTCCCCTGGTGGAGTGCTGGCCAGGGAAAGTGTCCCCTAAAACTTAGTGCTTATCTGAGACACCGCCTTCCCCCATATAGGAACATCACTCTATTTTTTGTCCTTGTTTTTGTTTGTTTAATTTGCTACAGGGCACATGTGCTGGTTGGAGAGGGAAGGCAGGGGAGAGAGAGAGCGAGACGGCACTCCCCATGGGGGTGGGTCACACTCCAGTGCCTTCTCCTGTCCGGATTTGGGGCACCACACGCATGCTCTTGGAGTGTCTTTCAGGCGCTGGGACTTGAACCTCACACCCAGCCATGTAGGCTCCGCCATGCTGCCACCCACTGGCATGCCCAGCGATGACTGTGTCTATCTGGACTATGGGGGCAAAGGTTCCAAGTTTGAATCCCCCCTCTGCCATTCAGGCACTGCATGCCGGGTGCCATGCTGTCCCACTTCTCTACACCTCCTTTCCTTCCTCTGTAAAATGACATGATGACAGGATCCAGCTGATAGGATTGTCTTGAGGACGAGCGTTCAGTGCCCGGACCACACTGTGCACGTACACAGCTGGGCGCTCGAGACTTGCAGCTGTTACTAGTTTCCTTATCTTCGGGTATAAACAGGGGACACAGTCTCCTGCCCGCTGTAGGCCACAGGCCCTGCGGCTGCCGGGGTCAAGGGGA
>NW_006159692.1:5417119-5419967 GCF_000334495.1 Tupaia belangeri chinensis
CCAGCTGGAGTCAGGGGCATCAGCAGATCAGTCAGCCAGCCTGGGGCGGGGGTAGACAGCTGTCCCCATCCACCGCAGGGTCTCCTTAGAAACCCCCTCCACCCACATCCACGAGCCCTGATGGCCGGCGGGCTGAGCTCTGGACCCTGCCTGGGGTAAGATCGGCTGTGGTGAGTGCTCAGGCTGAAGATGAGGCGGTGGCCGACCCGGTGCTGGAAATCCAGAAAGGCTGGAGATAGCAGCACGGGCCCCTGGATGCGGAATGAGACAGTAGGCAGGCGAGGGCGTGGGATGGAGCGACACAGCGGGCAGGGGAGTCAGCCCTCGTGGAGGCCCAGGGCACTGACTGCTATTTTGAGCCCTGCAAGGGGTCCTGGGCCAGGCGTGTGTAGACCAGGTGGCCGACCCGGTGCTGGAAATCCAGAAAGGCTGGAGATAGCAGCACGGGCCCCTGGATGCGGAATGAGACAGTAGGCAGGCGAGGGCGTGGGATGGAGCGACACAGCGGGCAGGGGAGTCAGCCCTCGTGGAGGCCCAGGGCACTGACTGCTATTTTGAGCCCTGCAAGGGGTCCTGGGCCAGGCGTGTGTAGACCAGGAGGGCCAAATGGTGAGAGATGGTGCTGGAAGGGCTGGCAAGGGCTAGAGGGTATGCCCTTAAGGGAGTGTGGGCTTACCTGGGGGAGAGGTGGCTGGTTCCGAGGGGATGGGCTCATGAGTGTAAAGTAGGGATGGACTGGGTAGCATTTGGGGGAATGTGGCGGGCCTTGTTGGTAGGGAGCAAGGAGCAAGGCAGAAGGCCCGCAGGGAAGGTTTCTGGCAGCAGAGAGAGTGGCAGCTGCAAGCCCTGAGTCAGTGCATGCAGGAGCTGCAACCATTTGGGGTTCAAAGTTTAACCTGCTTGTGAGGCATCTTGCAGATGTGTCCTTGTGGCAGTGTGGTGAGCCTGGGGTCCAGGGGAGTGCTGCACAGGAAAGGGTAGATTAGAACATCAGCTGCAAAGAGAAGCCTGGAAACGGACAAGGTTGTCAAGAGGAGATAGAGACTGGGGTGGGGCAGGACCCACTGGGGGGCGGTGCAAGTCAAGTCAAACTCTTCATTGTAAGTGGCCTCCTGCCTTCACCTCTTCTTGGCACGGACCTCCCCAAGCTCTGGTGCCCTTGTCCTTCCTGAAACAATGCCAGGAAGGACCTGAAGCTCTCTGGGCGTTTCTGACTCACTGTCTTGCATCGAAGCTTCCTTGTGTTTCTCTTTTTCCCTAACCCCCAGAGGGCAGGGCCAGAGGCTTACACATCCTCACTGTAGCCTCACAATACCTCAGCCGCTGAGCCAGGAGTCAAAGGATGATTGAACAAATGAATTAAAGAAAGGGGCCAGCTGATGGCGCAGGGATTACCCTGCGGTCCACATGGGAAGGTCTCAGATTGTTTGCCCCTACTGCGGGGAGACTGTCTTGTTCCGTTTATATTCTTCAACAAGATTGTACTAAGCCTCAAGATATTTCAGCAGACATTCTGGAAAAGGCTTTTGGAAAGAGTTAGGATTCTCCTGGAATGGTTCTGGGTCATCAGTTTTTCTGCCATCCCAGCTCAAAAGAGACTAAGTCCATTGAGAGCTGGTCTGAGAAACTAAGTCTTAGTTTCTTCTCTCTGGTCCCTTGGCACCTCTGCCCGTGTGAGTTGCCGAGTTACTGCCAGCGTCTTGGAGTGAGGGGTTGCTGGGAGCAGAGTTCCGAGCATCAAGTGAGGGCTGCCAGGATTATCTTAAGTTGTGGGAGCCTTGCTACCTGTATTTCCAATCACCAAAATGTAGAAAGATTGGGTAACCTTCCTCCCACCAAGCGTGACTGGTGAGGGTAGAGGGACCAATTTTTAGGATGCCTGGTCTATCTGGGGAAAAGGGAAGTGATATTCTTCTCTCTCTCTCTCTCTCTCTCACTTTTGGTGGTGTAGGGCATAGGGCATATGTGCTTGCCTGAGGGAGACAGAGAGACGGGGAAGTAAGAAATCACTCCTCAGGGAATGGTCACATCACAATGCCTTCTCCATTCTCCCTTTGGGATTTTGGATACACATAACACACACCCCCGATATGTTTTTTGAGTCACTGGGTCCAAGACTCGAACTGTGGAGTCAGCTATGTGGGATTCAGTGCCTTAACTACCATGCCACCTGCTGGCCCCCTTATCTCTCTTTTTAAGTACTAATGTAATTAAAGAATTATCTCCTGGTCTTTCCTTAGAAAGTTTTCTTGATAGGTCCCTGGATGTCATTTATAATCACATAGCTGTGGGGAAATAGCGTATGATTCAAAGCAATTGTACCTTTAGCATTTTAAGACTATTGTTTTAGGAAGATATTTCTAAGTCTTAGTTTCCTCCGTTGTAAAATAGGAAAAGTAGTAAACATACGCTCCAATAGATGGTTGTGAGCACAAAAGGAGAAAGCCTATGTGAAGTGCTTCCTGGCCCCCAGTAAATACTCAATGACCATTAGAAGTTGCTATTTTCTGTTCATGCTGAGTAGGAAAATGAGTGCCTATCTGACTGTATTTTGAGTTTGTCCATCCTATTATAATAGAATGCATTTTTGGAAATGTTTAAAAATGTTTACCTCTTAAAGCATTTAATAAATATTTGTTGAATGAATGAGCTATGATTGGACACACCACTTCTGTCAAACATTTGAATTCAGTACTGCACAGTGGTCACAGCAAGGCCACCAGCCTTCTGGCTCTTCTACCACATTCCAGTGGTCTCATCGGAACTGAAAACTCTCCTGTTGGCATCTGCTGGCAGGCTTAAGAGTAACATCTCTCTGGATGGTAATTTGTTAGCGTTCACCCTGGGA
>NW_006159692.1:5423703-5428277 GCF_000334495.1 Tupaia belangeri chinensis
CCACGAGCCCTGATGGCCGGCGGGCTGAGCTCTGGACCCTGCCTGGGGTAAGATCGGCTTCAGTGGGGGCTCCCGAGAGGAGGCGGTGGTGAGTGCTCAGGCTGAAGACGAGGCGGTGGCCGACCCGGTGTTGGAAATCCAGAAAGGCTGGAGATAGCAGCACGGGCCCCTGGATGCGGAATGAGACAGTAGGCAGGCGAGGGCGTGGGATGGAGCGACACAGCGGGCAGGGGAGTCAGCCCTCGTGGAGGCCCAGGGCACTGACTGCTATTTTGAGCCCTGCAAGGGGTCCTGGGCCAGGCGTGTGTAGACCAGGAGGGCCAAATGGTGAGAGATGGTGCTGGAAGGGCTGCCCTTAAGGGAGTGTGGGCTTACCTGGGGGAGAGGTGGCTGGTTCTGAGGGGATGGGCTCATGAGTGTAAAGTAGGGGATGGACTGGGTAGCAATTGGGGGAATGTGGAGGGCCTTATTGGTAGGGAGCAAGGAGCAAGGCAGAAGGCCCGCAGGGAAGGTGTCTGGCAGCAGAGAGAGTGGCAGCTGCAAGCCCTGAGTCAGTGCATGCAGGAGCTGCAACCATTTGGGGTTCAAAGTTTAACCTGCTTGTGAGGCATCTTGCAGATGTGTCCTTGTGGCAGTGTGGTGAGCCTGGGGTCCAGGGGAGTGCTGCACAGGAAAGGGTAGATTAGAACATCAGCTGCAAAGAGAAGCCTGGAAACGGACAAGGTTGTCAAGGGGAGATGGAGACTGGGGTGGGGCAGGACCCACTGGGGGGCGGTGCAAGTCAAGTCAAACTCTTCATTGTAAGTGGCCTCCTGCCTTCACCTCTTCTTGGCACGGACCTCCCCAAGCTCTGGTGCCCTTGTCCTTCCTGAAACAATGCCAGGAAGGACCTGAAGCTCTCTGGGCGTTTCTGACTCACTGTCTTGCATCGAAGCTTCCTTGTGTTTCTCTTTTTCCCTAACCCCCAGAGGGCAGGGCCAGAGGCTTACACATCCTCACTGTAGCCTCACAATACCTCAGCCGCTGAGCCAGGAGTCAAAGGATGATTGAACAAATGAATTAAAGAAAGGGGCCAGCTGATGGCGCAGGGATTACCCTGCGGTCCACATGGGAAGGTCTCAGATTGTTTGCCCCTACTGCGGGGAGACTGTCTTGTTCCGTTTATATTCTTCAACAAGATTGTACTAAGCCTCAAGATATTTCAGCAGACATTCTGGAAAAGGCTTTTGGAAAGAGTTAGGATTCTCCTGGAATGGTTCTGGGTCATCAGTTTTTCTGCCATCCCAGCTCAAAAGAGACTAAGTCCATTGAGAGCTGGTCTGAGAAACTAAGTCTTAGTTTCTTCTCTCTGGTCCCTTGGCACCTCTGCCCGTGTGAGTTGCCGAGTTACTGCCAGCGTCTTGGAGTGAGGGGTTGCTGGGAGCAGAGTTCCGAGCATCAAGTGAGGGCTGCCAGGATTATCTTAAGAAGTTGTGGGAGCCTTGCTACCTGTATTTCCAATCACCAAAATGTAGAAAGATTGGGTAACCTTCCTCCCACCAAGCGTGACTGGTGAGGGTAGAGGGACCAATTTTTAGGATGCCTGGTCTATCTGGGGAAAAGGGAAGTGATATTCTTCTCTCTCTCTCTCTCTCTCTCTCTCTCTCTCTCTCTCACTTTTGGTGGTGTAGGGCATAGGGCATATGTGCTTGCCTGAGGGAGACAGAGAGACGGGGAAGTAAGAAATCACTCCTCAGGGAATGGTCACATCACAATGCCTTCTCCATTCTCCCTTTGGGATTTTGGATACACATAACACACACCCCCGATATGTTTTTTGAGTCACTGGGTCCAAGACTCGAACTGTGGAGTCAGCTATGTGGGATTCAGTGCCTTAACTACCATGCCACCTGCTGGCCCCCTTATCTCTCTTTTTAAGTACTAATGTAATTAAAGAATTATCTCCTGGTCTTTCCTTAGAAAGTTTTCTTGATAGGTCCCTGGATGTCATTTATAATCACATAGCTGTGGGGAAATAGCGTATGATTCAAAGCAATTGTACCTTTAGCATTTTAAGACTATTGTTTTAGGAAGATATTTCTAAGTCTTAGTTTCCTCCGTTGTAAAATAGGAAAAGTAGTAAACATACGCTCCAATAGATGGTTGTGAGCACAAAAGGAGAAAGCCTATGTGAAGTGCTTCCTGGCCCCCAGTAAATACTCAATGACCATTAGAAGTTGCTATTTTCTGTTCATGCTGAGTAGGAAAATGAGTGCCTATCTGACTGTATTTTGAGTTTGTCCATCCTATTATAATAGAATGCATTTTTGGAAATGTTTAAAAATGTTTACCTCTTAAAGCATTTAATAAATATTTGTTGAATGAATGAGCTATGATTGGACACACCACTTCTGTCAAACATTTGAATTCAGTACTGCACAGTGGTCACAGCAAGGCCACCAGCCTTCTGGCTCTTCTACCACATTCCAGTGGTCTCATCGGAACTGAAAACTCTCCTGTTGGCATCTGCTGGCAGGCTTAAGAGTAACATCTCTCTGGATGGTAATTTGTTAGCGTTCACCCTGGGACTTGGGCTTGTAAGGAAGAAAGTTAGAGAAAAGAGAGGGACACACAAGCAGAGATGAGGTGAACACAGACAAGCTATGCCGCTTTGTTCTACCACATTCCAGTGGTCTCATCGGAACTGAAAACTCTCCTGTTGGCATCTGCTGGCAGGCTTAAGAGTAACATCTCTCTGGATGGTAATTTGTTAGCGTTCACCCTGGGACTTGGGCTTGTAAGGAAGAAAGTTAGAGAAAAGAGAGGGACACACAAGCAGAGATGAGGTGAACACAGACAAGTTAAGCCGCTTTGGTCATGCTGAACTTCTTTATTTATACATTTTATCAGGCACAGTGAACTGTTTTGCAAGCTTTCGAAGATGCAGTTGAAGTTCTACAGTTAGAGATAAGCAGTTTAGTGTATACGTTTTTCGACCTTATTACTATCATGTGTGATCCTGTTATGTGTCATAGGTCAAGTCAGATTACTTATGCTGTTCCTCTGCAACCCCAAGGAAGGCTGTCTGAGTATGCATCAAACAGGATAATGTGTAAGCCATAAACATACAGAACAAGCATTGTGTGACCTAGCCAGGCTCAGGCTGTTTCCCATGTCCCATAGATGTTTCCACAGAGCCCCTAGCATCTAAGGTATATGTCAGACAACTCGAGTAAGCAATTAACAAGGCATGCAGATAACTGCTTACTTCCAGGCTACATACCCTCACAGTCTGCATCTTGGCTTGGGGGCTCTCTGTGCTCCTCTGCAACAGAGTTCCCGAGTCTGGACACCAGTTCCACTTTCTTGGAGTAAGAGATGGCTGGGTTCTCCAATGCAGCTTGACACCCTGGAGACCTTTGAACACCCCCAAACAAAGACTTACTGCCTCATCACAGACCGCATTGCCTTCAACGTAGTGTGACTGCAGTGAAATGTGCTCCTGTTTTGATAAGCTTGTGTGTAGAGTATCACTTCCAGCCTGCGTAACCTTTCAAGGCTCAATTTTCTCCTTTGTTAAGTGGCAGGCTTGGAAGAGAAAGCTCAAAAGTTCCTTGCATCTCAGCCCAGGGAAGTGGGAAGACCCACACCTGGGAACTGACTCCAGCTTTTACCAGCCAATGACTCCAAGGCTCAGGTTCCTGCCCTGGAAAATGGGAGTACCCATCCAAGACATTCTGAGGATCTTCACCTCCTGCCTTCACCCCTTCTTTGTAAGAGGGGCTGTGGAAGCAGTGAGAGGGATTCTGGGGTTAATTGCGCACCAGGTGTGTGACAGAGGAACACAGTGGTATAGCAGAGCCGGGTAACTCCCAACTAGAATTGGACCTAAAGGCCACACAGAAGCCATCACTTACTTCACTTTTTTGTTTTGTCACCAGGAGATTCTGATTTGTACCCTGATGTGGCCCAGCATTGCCGGAGAGATCTCCTGGGATGTGTCTTTTGTTACTTTGAACTTCTTGGTGCCAGGACTGGTTATTGTGGTCAGTTACTCCAAAATTTTACAGGTATGTGGGCTTCGAGTGCTGCAGCTGTACTTCACTCAGGCCTGGGGTTTTCCAGAGAATCTTAAGAATTTCTGGATCAGAAGATACCTAGAGTTCCCCTCATCCAAGCCTGCGCAGATCCACTCCCTTGCAACACCAAGGAATGAGTTTACTTGTTTGCTTAAATAAGTTATACCTTCATGATTGTTGTTGTTTGCTCATCACTAAAATAATACAAGCTTGTTTTTAGCAAAATAAAGACATAGAAATGTAGAACACAGAAGACCAATCCTGTGGCTTGGTAGTTAAGGGAGCTGGATCCCACATGGCAGACTGTAGTTCAAATTCCAGCCCTGGCAGCTTAAATGACACCGTGGGTGCATGTGCATGTGTGCTCCAAATTCTGACAGGATAGAGACACGGAGGAGAAGGGATTGTGCACACATTCTCTGGCAATTAAAGAAGAAAAGGAAATGTGAAACATGAAAGTTGAAAACCTGCTCTGCCCCATTCTTTCCTGTTCTTTTAAAAAAATTTTAATTAAAT
>NW_006159692.1:5429329-5437409 GCF_000334495.1 Tupaia belangeri chinensis
GCCCTGCCTGCCGTCTGGCCACTTTTATGGCCCGTCTTTGCAGCTGAGGATCTGTAACCTTCCTCGGTGCGCAGAACTCAAAGCCAGAACTGCCCTCAGGGTCTGCTCTTCCCCCCGTCCTGTAAGATGCTGACCCCCTCCCCCCATGACTCCCTAGACTCTTCCCACCGATGACTTCTGACCCCTGATGTGAACCCAGCCTGGGGGGTTGAACCCAGCCTGGGGTGTACTCATGTACGATACGAGGCAGATTTGAAGGCAGATCCATGACCAGGAAGGTGCTTGGGATGGGGCCTGGTACGTCAGTGCTATGTAAGTGTTAGCTGTTATGAAAAGGAAAGAAATGAGGAAAAAAGAAGTGTGCAATGAATTTCTAAAATTTTATCTAGCAAATATTTATATAGCATTTACCATATGCTAGAAAACAAACTCATTTACTCTTTTTTTTTTTTTTGAGAGGTGTGTGTGTGGTTTTTTTTGCTATAGGGCTCGTGTACTCGCCAGAAAGACAGAGAGACAGAGAGAAAGAAAGTGAGAAATCACCCCCCAGTAGGGATGGCCACGACGCAATCCCTTCTCCTCCATTCTCCTCTCGGGATCTTGGACACGCATGCCCACGCGCCCAGCATGAGTTTAAGCCACCGGGTCCAGGACTCGAACTGTGGTAGACTACATGGGAACCCAGCAACATAGCCATTATGCCAACTGCTGGTCTCCCTCATTTACTCTTAATAAGAATTACAGATGTGGAAACCCAGGCACAGAGAGGTTAAGTAACTTACCCAACATCTCATGGCTTATAAGTAGCAGTTGCAGGATTTAAACCCATTTAAATCCAATGCATTAATTCCTTGGACATTTGTTAAAGGTCTGCTCTGTGCAAAGTGCTAGTGGGGAGTGGAATTGTGCTAGAAGTGAGTGAGTCACCTCTTCCACTCAGAAGGTAAGGGGGGGGAGGGGACAGGCAGACAGGACACTGCTATCCAGAGCAGAGACACTCAGCACAGGGTGGAATGATACCGAAACCACATGTGAAAATGCTTTGCAAACTGCTCAGTGCAAAACAAATACAAGAGATGAGGAATGACCATGAAGGGGAGAGCACAGGCCGGAAGACAGCCCCATGATGTGGAAGTGTTACTTATTTTATATTTTATTTCGTTTTGTTGGATTTTTCCCGTAGGGCACATGTGCTCTCTAGGAGAGAGACAGTAAGAGGGTATGTGAGAAAGTGAGGAATTGGCCCTCGGGGAGATGGCCACGCTGCAATCTCCTGCCCTCCATTCTCCTGGGACCCTGGATGTGCACGCACATGTGCCTGGTGTGACTTCCCGGACCTGAACCACGGTCAGCCACGTGGGGGTCTGGCACCCCAACAACCACGCCACTAGTAGCCTAGCTTTGAGTCCTGAACCTGCCGCCTACTTGCTGCGTGGCCTTGGGCACCTCGGTCCCCTCATGTGCCAATGGCCATCACAGTTCCAGCAGGACAAGGGCATTGAGAGGCCTGGAAGAGATACGTGGGGGGATGCTTGCCCGCAGCAAGGACAGGGCAGGTCACGCTCACAAGGCATCTGTTAGGCAAGGCCGCTCTTTCCAGCTGTCTTGCAGAGCATGCTGGGAAAAGTGCTGCCGAGATTTTTAAGAGAATAAACAGGCCCAGATGTGAATCCGATGCCAGGGCAGGGCTGGCAGGAAGCGAGCAGCAGCCTCTGACCTCTCCTCCTGCAGTCCCACTCCCGAGTCCCTTAGATGTCAAGACGGCTCTGGTCAGCCCCTGGTCGCTCAGGCCTCATCCCTCTCAGTTGAGGGAGGAGCGAACCCCCATCTTTCTCCCAAGTCCAGGTCCACCTGGAAACATTCTAAGATGCCCGATGAGTTGGGGAGTGTCCTCTTATCCACGTGCCTTTAAACAGCAGTTCTTCACTCTCCAAACGTGTTGTGTCTACGCCACAACCAGCCTCTAGTTCCCCCTCACAGACCCCAGGACGGCTCCCGCATGTGACAGATCCGCCCTGACTCGCTGTTGTGAGAGGGCTCTGAGAAGTGGGTCAAAGGTATCACTTAGGTCCTAACGCTTCCTCACTCATGCAGCAAAATCCAGAGGCCGCACCCTGCCCTGCCTCCCCCTCACCCCGACTCTTGCCCACGTTGGCCTTGGGGCTGCTCCACACACAGACCAACACCCTGCTGCCCCAGGGCCCTTGCACCTGCCATTTCAGCTCCTGGGTCTTTCCTCCCCAGGTTTCTGCAGAGGCCACTTCCCGTCTCTTCTCCACGAAGACCGGCTGTCACTCTCTCATTACTTACCCTGATTTATTTCTTTCTGAAGCGCTTACACCCCGCCCTACTCCATTCGTGTGTATTCACTGGTGTATCCTCTCTCCTGCCCATCAGAATGCCAGTCCCGAGGGGCAGAGACTGACTTATTCACCGCCACGTCTCTGGGCCTACAGCAGAGCCTGGCTCGTTCACTGCCGGTGCTCAATAAACACGTCAGGAAAGTGAGGCGCACACCTGGTCACTCTGCGAGGGCCTGCGGGGCCTTTCTTCCTGGGCAGAGGGAAACAGCTGGGCAGAGTCAGAAGCCTGGGGCTCCCGTCCTGGCTTTATCACGGTGTGGCCTTGGGCACACCTCACTGCGATGGGCCTTGTTCCTGCTGGAGCCCGAGATGCCTCAGTGGCTTGTTTAACACCGTAACACCATCCGGCAGAGATGACCGTGTTTTTGAAGTCACATTCGTGCAAATATTAACACTGAAGAAATCGCTTTCCCTCTCTCTTAGCAAAACAAACTTGTCCATTCCCCAGGAGAACTACAATGTTTGTCCTTACCTGGTGTCGGAGAGTTTGCCAGGCGGGTGGCTAGGCTAGGACTGTGGCAGGTGGACGGAGTGTCTGGGCAGGCGCGGCAGCTGGCGTCTCCTCCCCCGTGCAGATGTACAGAACTCAGAGACACGGAGTCGGCTTTTCTACCTGAGCTTTCTCTGTGGAGGCATGACTCTGTGAAGCCCACTGGACATCAGTGGTAACCGGCCATATTCACAGAGATGCGATTAGCACATACTCCTACCCACTGGCCCTCCTCTCTCACCTGCCGCGACTGCCTGTAACCCAGGTAACACCTTTGGGCTTGAGAAGTGTCTCTTTCAAACCGCCCTGGTCTTGTACTGCTCTAAAGCAGAATCTCGGTTTGCTGCGGGATGTTAGGTGTTACAAAGGGTTCCATGGTCATGTGAGTTTGGGAAATTCAGACAATCAGGTTAGAGGGGATTTCTGGCTGCAGGGCTTCTCAGAGCCTTTATTGCATTAGTATACTCTGGGAATCTCCAGCACAGAAGTGGAGTAGGCAGGGGCCAGCAGTTGGCATAATGGCTATGTCACTGGACTCCCATGTAGTCTACTGCAGTTTGGGTCCCGGACCCGATGGCTTTAAACTCACGCTGGGCATGTGTGCGTGCGTCCCCAAGATCTCAAGAGGAGAAAGGAGAAGGGATTGAGGCATGGCCATCCCCCCTTGGGGGGGGGTGATTTCTCGCTTTCTGTCTTTCTGTCTCTGTCTGTCTTTCCGGCAAGTGCACATGCCCTGTAGCAAAAATCTCTCAAAAAAAAAAAGAAAAAGAAAAAGAAAGAAAGAGAGAAAGAAAGAAAGAGAGAGAGAGAAAGAAAGAAAAAGAGAAAGAAAGAAAGAAAAGAGGTGGAGTAGGCAGCATGAGTAAATGACTATAAACCCCCTTCTCCCTACACAGCATCTCTGGACCATACTTCCATGGAACTCTCTAAAGTCCCTGCCCTCGTTGCTGGTTCTGGTCTGGGCAAGGGCTCAGGGAGGCTTCACCTGGCTTTTGCCTGCCCCCCGTGCTCCATGGGCTCTGTGTGCGCTCAGGGCAGTGGCCTTGTTCGCCCTCTGCCCTCCCTGCTTCCTCTTTCCTCGTGACTCACACAGGCTATACATCTTCAGTGGCTTTTCCAGTCACGTTTTCCCAAGGGAATAGCCTTGCGGTGACTCCCAAGGACCTTCCATCGGGCTGCTGGGGCTGGCTGTTTGGGGCTCGGTTTGTATCATCGCCTAGCAACCATTGCCATGGCAAGCGAGCTGCCTCTGCCCTTCGTAACTGTGTATGGTCCCTCACGTTGCCCACGCACACAGTCAGCGCTAGACGGAGTGCATGGACCGGGCTCCTCTGCTTACCACTGTGTGTCCAGAATGTGCTAAAGTTTAACACATAGTAGGGACTCAATAAATATTTGTAGAATGAGTGAGCCTATGACTTATAGTTGAAATACCCTCGGCCTATCTCAGAGCTTAAAGGAGAAACACAATTTATTTTGGTTAAAAATGGAGGGCCAGCTGGTGGCATGGTGATTAGGGCAGCTGGATCCCACATGGCTGATTGCATGGTTCAAGTCCTGCCCAGTATGTTTGAAAAACATTTTTCAAACATACTGGGCACAAGTGCATGCGTGCTCCAAATCCTGAAAAGAGGAGGAATGAAGGAGAAGGGATTGCACCGTCCCCTATGAAGGGGTGCTTTCTCACTGTCTCTCTGTCTCTAGCGAGTGCACGTGCACTCTGGCAAATTGAAAATAAATAAAGAAAAAGAAAGAAAAGGAAAGAAAGAAGAAAGGAAAGAAGGAAGAAAGAAAAAGAAAAAGAAAGAAAGGTAGAGAGAGGAAGGAAGGAAGGAAGGAAGAAAGAAAGGAAGGAAGAGAAAGAAAGAAGAAAGAAAGAAAAGGAGAGAAAGAGAAAAAGAAAAAGAGAAAAAAATAAAAAGAAAAGAAAGGGTAAGACAGAGAACATGGGGTTCTTGCTCCCTCATCCCCCAGGTTTGGGGCCAGCGTGCCCATCATGAGAAGGGGGTGGACCGCCTGGAGAGATGGAGTCCTTTGCCTAATGAGTCTAACTGGAAGGCCGACTGACCGAGCAGCCCCCCAGAGGAGGCCTAAACCCAGGGGCACGATCGGTGTCAGCAAGAACATCTTCTACCTGTGCCCACCTCTCAGAACCAGGGCCTGGTAGCAGGGTGTGGCAGAGGGGTGTGAGGGAGGGACAAATGTGCCTCCTCATGGGCCTCAGGGCCCATATGGGGATGAAGACAGCAAGTCTCAAATAGACAGTATCGAAAAGAACTCTTCAGAGAGCTGACAGTATCGAAAAGAACTCTTGAAGGAGCTGGGGGAGACTCCAGAACAAGCCTGCCGCCCTGCGTGAGTAGCTCTCAGACTCAAGTGAGCAACACACTGGGAGTGTGGGGCGAGTGTGGGACACGTGCAGATTTCTGGCCCCACTCCGCCTCGTGGGACTCCTGCGTCTGAAAGTGGTCCCATATCTGCACTCGTTCTACGTCCAGGGCCCGGGCCACATCCAGGGCGCGGTCCTCCGTCCTGCACCACGCTGAGTGGGAAGAGAGCGGGACCTCTCCCGGGCACACGGCCCCCCACCTGACTAAGAGGCTTGAGCAAGCCACTTCCCATCTCAGAGGTTCCATCTTAGTTCCCAAAACGGGAAACCGCAGTCCCTCCCCCAGAGGCTTATTCTGAGGCTCGGAGTTAATCCTCAAAAGTTAATTGAGCATTTGGTTTAATCTCCAAGCACCTCAGGCGTTCTGTCCGATGCTGGAGACATGTAAAGTGTGGACAAATGTTAACGAGCCTTAACGTCTAGTGTGGGGTGGGGTGGGGAGGCACCGGATTATGAAGCCCCATTTCCTCCTCACTCCCTGCACATGTGGGACTGGGGAGAGACGGAAACAGTAGCCTCTGTCAGTGCTAACAAAAGACCCAGCCCCTTCTTCCCTCGGCCGTGAATCAGGCCTTTTCGTCTGTCTGTCACTCACAGTCATCATCAGGCACCTGCCAGTGCCCTGGGCCTCAGGGCCGAGCCCTCGGGATCACAGGATCTGGTGGTGTCAGAGGTAAGAAGGATGCTTGGAAGTCTACAGCACAGTTTACGTGACAAGTGCCACACGAATACCCGACACAGAATGTGTGGATGCCAAGCAGGAGAGGAGCCACGAAGGCTTCTTGCAGTTCCTGGCACTAGGGCTTGGACTTAAAGGCAGGGTAGAGGATCTCTCCTGGCAGGCAGCAGAGAATGGGAAGGGACTTGTTTAAGATTAGGAGAGAGGGCTGGACTCCGACTGCCAGGTTCGAACCCCAGCGCTGCAGCTTCTTAGCTGGGAAGTTCCTTAACCTCTTTGAGCCTCAGCTTCCTCCCCTGTAAAATTGGGGCGGTCAAAGTAGTCATGAAACTGTTGGCAGAATTTAAAGAGGTCAACCAAGTGATAGGCGAGGGCCTGGTGCATAGTAAATGTTCAGTAAATGTGAGCTTCCAGAATGTTTCTTTGAAACCATTTATGAGACACTACGAGGGACCCTGAGCACATCATTGTTCTCAGCAGTGTAAGGTAGGCAGGGTGCAGTGTTGGCATCACCCTCGCGTGCCCATTAGGCTGCACTTAAGCCTAGGGTGACACCTCTACTCAGAGGGGGTACCAGCTCCCCTGCCCTGCTCCCTGCTCAGCTGTGACTGCCCAGCCCTATCAGCCAAGCCAGCTCATTAGGTTAACCAGCTTCTGCCTGAACACAGGTTCTAATGTTGCTTTCACGCGTGACTTCCAGACTTGCATGCGCCACTGCGGCCTCCAGCATGGAGCGGGATGGTGGGTTTTGTCTCCTGAGCAATCCCTGCCAGCAGAGCAGTGAGGACAGGGCGGGCTGCATGGCACAGCGGCCCCGCTGAGCATGGCGATGAGGCTGCTCTCTGACCCCACCGGGCTGGGTTTTCCCAGGTGATCACTTAGTATGGGTGAAACAACCCTCTGTAAGGAACTTAAATTTCCTGAGATTCCCTTTCCAGGAGATGTAAGTTAAGCTTTGTTCTGGATAACAGCACAAATCCAAAGAGCAGTTGTGCAGACTAAACGTGACAATTGATGAAACAAATGCGTGGCATGGTGCCTGGCACACGGGAGCCCAGCGGTCTGGCTAGGTGGAGGTCCACCCAGCGTCTGCTGCCCTGGTCTCCATCACCAATTACAAGACAATTAAGCGCGGTCCTATGAGTCGCTAGTGAGAAGATTCCCAAAGAGAGGATGCTTCCAGTCATTCGGATCTTGGAGTTAAAGTTGTGAGTGACTCTAATCACCTTCTAATTGCTTCCCCTCCCGAGGTCCAGGAATCTTGGGGGAATAGGCCTGGGGCCAGCCCAGAGCTGACAATGCAGTCTGTGGCCACTAGGTCTCCAGAGGGCGTCAGTACCTCTTCCTGCAAAGCAGGACCCAGGGCCAGACTGAGTGCAAGTAAGCAAGACCCACTCACGTGGCTAAGACGTTCTACACTGGAGCTCCCCTCTGGGGCAGAGGTCACAGGCTGGTAATACAGGGCCTCTTCACCAGCCAGGCCCACTCCACCATCAGTAGCCTCACCCCTGCCCACCCCTATTCTTGGCATCATCGAAGATGAGGGAGCCATAGGGGCCAGCCAGGCCTTCTCTGCTCTGGCCGTGCCTAGAGAACGATTAGAACCAGGCAGCGTACCTTATGTACCGCCAGGGCATCAGAGCCCGAGCACAGGACTCTCCCCAGCCACCGTGGTGCTCAGTGAAGCCCACTCACCGTGTGCTCCTGAGAGACGCACGTAATGGCAGCCCCACCTTCTCGCTCGGACTCAGCCTCCTGCGCTTTTGCTTTCTGGAGTACACACTCCCCAGGGCCCTGTTTTTGAAGTCTCTCAGGAGGCTGTTTACACCTGTGGAATAGGGGCGGGGTAGACCCTGGCTGCTCCTCATGCTCCCTGATTAGCTGTGGCGGCGGCAAAGGCATCCTCTGTGAGCTGCTTAGAAATGCAGACCCTCAGGACCAGCAGATGGCATAATGGTTCAAGACCTGGACCTAGTAACCTGAAACTCATGCTAGGTACATGTACGTGCGTGCCCAAGATCCCAGAAGGAGAATGGAAGAGAAGGGATTGTGACATGGCCACCCCCTCTGGGGGATGATTTCTTGTTTTCTGTCTCTCCAGCAAGCGCATGCACCCTATAGCAAAAATCTGTCTTAAAAAAATAATGTAGACCCTTAGC
>NW_006159692.1:5437851-5446263 GCF_000334495.1 Tupaia belangeri chinensis
CCCTGATTAGCGGTGGCGGCGGCAAAGGCATCCTCTGTGAGCTGCTTAGAAATGCAGACCCTCAGGACCAGCAGATGGCATAATGGTTCAAGACCTGGACCTAGTAACCTGAAACTCATGCTAGGTACATGTACGTGCGTGCCCAAGATCCCAGAAGGAGAATGGAAGAGAAGGGATTGTGACATGGCCACCCCCTCTGGGGGATGATTTCTTGTTTTCTGTCTCTCCAGCAAGCGCATGCACCCTATAGCAAAAATCTGTCTTAAAAAAATAATGTAGACCCTTAGCCGGGCCCCAGATCTGCAGACTGCACTTGGGGCCTCGTACATTTAGTAAAATCTGAAAGTGCTGCTCTTGGGATGCCTGGCCTCCATCTAGCCCCAGGCTCTGGTCCTGAGATGTTACGAAGTGTTTGTGCGGCTCGAACACACTGATTTCACGTGGGACAAGCGGACACGCAGAGCCTTAGTGGATGCTTCCGTGCCCCACACTGCCCGTGGCCTGCTCAAAGCCAGCCTCTCTGAGTGGCACTGAGGCAGACCCCCTAACTGAACCGACTGAACATGAGACTCAGGTAGTGGTGCCTGCAGGATCTCCTGAAGGAAGATTCCGGAACACCCTCCCAAGTCTATATAGCCAGGGCTGCCCTCGTGGCCTCCAATCCCCCTGCTCTAACGCAGGCCCTGCTCATCAGCACGGATCTGAGAGGTCCCAGCGCTCGCACTGTTAGGAGTTTATTCTGCGGAGACGCTCACCTCGGTGTGCAAGGTGCGCACCAGGCTGCTAACCTCCCAAGCAGGGGCACAAATGCGAAATGGCTGTGAGTTTTCAACAGATGTCAGCAGCAACCTCTGACCAGCTCCCCTTTCTGACTGGGGCTGGGGTCCCTTCAAGGACACCTACGTCTGATTCCAGAACTTTCTAGACAGATTTTGCTTGCTCCTGCTTATTCTAAAACATGGATCGTGGGCCAGGCTGTGGCATGGTGGGTAAGGTGATGGGACCCCACATGGCTGACTGTGTGGTTTGAGTTCCCAGACTCGGCAGTTTGAGAAATGCCAGGTGCTGGCGTGTGCATGCATGCCCAAATCTGAAAGGAGGGAGGCTTGGGGGAAACGGAACTGTGTGTGGCATGACCGTCCCCACGGGAGGCGCTCTCTCACTGCTCTCGCTCTGTCTCTCTCTGGTGAGTGGACACATCCCCTGGTAAAAAAATTTTAAATAGTCCACTGGAAGCATCCCCTGCACACAGGGTAGGATGGATCTGTGGGTCCAGGGCTGAGAGGGCTGGAGGGGGATGGGCAGCCCTGGCAGTGCCCCGTTTCCCCCAGAGACAGGGAACTTGCACAATGGCCCGCATGAGCTGCTTGTCCCCTGCTGTCATTCACTGCTCCAACCTCCATGTGGCTGGTGGTGGCGACAGCCGACCCCACTGAGGAGGCAACCAGTTCGACAGCACCCGCCCCCATCCGGTGCTGAGGGCCCTTCCCAGACCCAGCTTTGTTTCTGGGCTGACCCTGGCAGCAGCCGCCCTGGCAAATGAACAGCCTCTGATCTCACGCCTTCATGGCCCCTGGCTCAGGGGTGTGCAGGCAAGACCCGATCCTCCTACTGTCCCTGCAGAAGAAAAGGCAGCTGTGGGGTCCAGTCTGGTCACGCGCTCGGCACTGCCTGTTGCCTCCTCACCGCTCCACACGCTGTGGGGAACAGAGGAAAGGGCACGTGCCCTGCCACCGCAACCACGACCTCCCAAACAGACAGGCAAGGTAAATAAATGAAATCCCCATCGACGGAAGCCTGGCTCGCCCGTGGTATGGCCACACAGTGGAATTACTCAGGCAACTCCTGACTAGCTAGCCGGGGATGGAAGCCTCGTCTGTGCTGAGAAGGAACGGGCCCTGCTATGCTGCTAAGTGAGAAAGAAGGACGTCCGGAGTGTGGCGCGCCGTGGTCCCTCCTGTGTACACAGCACAACCGTGGACGCTATGAGCCTGTAGCCAGGTCTCCACGTGTGAGGTGGTGCACTCGCAGGTCCTGCAGGGAGGCATTCGCTCTGGGACCCCTGAGGATGCAGGTGGGCAATGCAGGAAGCTAGAGACCTTCCGTGTTTCCCTGGGTCCCTTCAGTATTGTCCTGTTTGAGTTTGCGCCTTGAGCACACGTCGCTCAATTAATCAATTACATCTTTATTATTTTTTTAGAGAGATTTTTGCTATAGGGTGTATGCGCTCGCCAGAGAGACAAAGAGACAGAAAATGTGAAATCAGACCCCAAAGGGGATGGCCACACCACAGACCCTTCTCCATTCTCTGCTCAGGATTTTGGAAACACATACATACATGCCTGGCGCAAGTTTGAAGCCACTGGGTCCGGGACTTGAACTATGGTCGACTCCATGGGAGTCCAGTCCATAAACATTACGTCATCTGCTGGTCCCATGTCTTTTTTTTTTTTTTTTAATTTGCCAGAGGGTGTGCATGCTGACCAGAGAGAGACAAGGAGAAGGGGGGGAGGGGAAAGCGTGGTACCCCGCAACCCCTTCCACTCCATTTCTCCATCCTGCTGGGGTTTGAGGCCCTGCATGAACACGTGCCCAGCATGTTTTTAAGCTACCCGGTTCAGGATTTTAAAGCAGCTGGCCATGTGGGATCTGACTCCCTTAACCATCAGACCACGGGCTGCCCTGCTGACCTCTTTTTAAAGAGAAAACAAGGAGCACGTGCTTCTGTTCACTTGTCCCTCTTCCTGGCCCTCCAACCCACGCCTTTCACTTTCCCTCAACCCTGTTTGCCACGGGGGGACTTTCTGCCTCATTTCTCAGAAGCCCAGCCAGGCACCTGCTTCTCCACTGTCTCTGTGAGACCTCAGCGTCTCCCTCCACAAAGTCCCACAGCCACGTAGCCCCAGGGCGCAGAGATGCACATGCCTGCCAGGGGGCCTGCCACCCCTGGTAAACTGTGGCTCTGTTCTGTTTGGGTTCCACAGATCACCAAGGCATCGAGGAAGAGGCTCACGGTGAGCCTGGCCTACTCGGAGAGCCATCAGCTCCGCGTATCCCAGCAGGACTTCCGGCTGTTCCGCACCCTCTTCCTGCTTATGGTCTCCTTCTTCATCATGTGGAGTCCCATCATCATCACCATCCTCCTCATCTTGATCCAGAACTTCAAGCAAGACTTGGTCCTCTGGCCATCCCTCTTCTTCTGGGTGGTGGCGTTCACGTTTGCCAATTCGGCCCTCAACCCCATCCTCTACAACATGTCGTTGTTTAGGAATGAGTGGAGGAAGATTTTCTGCTGCTGCTTGTTCCCTGAAAAGGGAGCCATTTTTACAGACACGTCTGTCAGAAGAAATGACTTGTCTATTATCTCCAGCTAATTCGTTTTTCTCAACAGGCAGAGTTCCTTGCTACGGTGAGCCGTGGTACGTTCTTAATGGGGGTGCATTTCCAGGACCACTCGTTAGCGTACCTTGCTTTCAGAAAATGGGACCCGGGCCCAGCCTGGTGGCACAGCTGATAGCAAACTGAAGTGCAGTGCTGGAAGCCACATGGCTGGCTGTGGGTTGGGATCCCAGGGTCAGCCTGAGAACAGGCCTGGATTGTGTGAGCACTCAAGATCCTGATGAGCTGGAGGGCTGAAGAAGGGGAAGCCCAGCACGATGAGACCCTTTGGAGATGTTTCTCTCTCTTCCTTTCTCTTTCTTGTGTGGGTACACACATACGCTATATCATAAAATAAACCCACCTTATTAAAAGGAAATGCAACCTATGCAAATACTTATCTGTAGCACCAGCAAACAAGGGATGATCATTTAGTTTAACAATATTTTTCCTTTATGGAAGGATTTCTTGTGGGTTCCTTTAAATGCGAACTTTCTCAGTGTGTTTGTAAGATGATTAAATGTAATACATTTTTATTTATAACTGCTCCATAATTACATCTCCTGCATTGAAGGCCACTCCTTACTGGTTTGCAAAGTGGGTCTTGGAAGTGATTCAGGACCCAGACTTCTCTGAAGGGTCACAGCCACCAGGCCCCTGGCTTGGACTCTCAAGGATTGTTCATTAATTTCGAGAGCACTCGAGGGATTTCTAAGGAACAATGAAGGTGACTTTTCTCTTTTCATTTATAAAGGATGCCGTGGATTCCTGTAGGAGAAGCAGTGTCCTGAAATCACAGAGAAGGGAAGGTGACTCTGGAATGTTGAGAGTGCGATCTGGAGTGAGTCCCTTCACTGATCGTCCACCAGAGGCCTCTTTTTTGTTTTGTTTTGTTCTTTGGAGAGGCTTTAGCTATAGCGTGCGTGGGTTCGCCAGGGAGACAGAAAGCGAGAAATCACCCCCCCAGGCGGGATGGCCACACCACAATCCCTTCTCCATTCTCCTCTCGGGATCTTGGGCACGCACGCACTTGCACCCAGCATGAGTTTAAGCCACCAGATCTGGGACTCAAACCACAGTCGACTACATGGGAGTCCAGTGACATAGTCATTACATCACCTGCTGGTCCCTCCACCAGAGACCTCTTAACACCTGTTGTGGTCAGCTGTGTTTTTGGTGCTGGGAATACAACAGTCAGACAGGCCCAGCCCCGGCTCCCGGGAGCTCAGAAGGGAATACATAGTCTAGCACTACAATTGGAATCAGCACCCTGAAGAAACTAGACAGGGCACTATGGGACGAATAGTAATTTAGATGGGGTTTTAGGGGTGGGCTAGGAACAACTTATTGAGGAGCGACACTTGAGTCAAAAGGGCATATGTCAAGAAAGTGCCAGCCCTGTGAACCCAGGAGAAGGTGCTTCGCAGGTGGGGGAGAACTGGCGTGAAGACACTGGTATGCTTATGGGACGGAAAGAAGAGTGTTGGTGTAACCAGGACAAAGCAAACTGCTGACTGAGCCTCCTCTGTGTTAGACGCTGTCCTCTCTCTGACACACATTGCCTGGAGACACAGGTGGCGTTTACAGACCCCTGGCTTTAGGAAATATCCCTGGGGAGAAGAAACCAGAGTGAAGACTGAACCCAGGGGCCATGTCAGCACCTGGAGGCTGAGCTAGTGGCCGGAAGATGCAGTAGGTGCTGGCACATAGTAGGTGCTCAATGAGTATTTGTTGTGAGTCAATCAGTGCCAGGGATGGCCACTGCCCATGGGGGCGTCTGGAGCAGATGGCTTCTGAGGTGAGACTGATGGTGCTTACAAGCTCAAGGCAAGGAGACCAGCATCCTCAGCTAGGTAACGGAAGTGGTAAATCACAGCTGACTTGGGAAGTGATGTGTGGACATCCGCTGGGTCTCTGGGGGCTGTCACTCTGAGGCCGCCGAGCCAGGCTCTGACTGCTGCTCTGTGGAGTCCAAGGTAGAGCTCTCCCAGGCAGGGCCCCTGGCTCTTCTGTCCTTGCTAGGAACAAAGTGTGCTGAGGTGTGGGACTCAGGATCCTCCCAGGGCCCTGGAGAGGCCAACACCCAGGCAGAGATCTGAGACCTTCCACAGTTCCAGATGGATCCATGGGTGGCAGCCTGGTCTTGCGGGCATGTCACAGCTCCTAGGTGCTCTAATGGATGCCACCTAATTGAAACAGTCCTGCATCAGCCAGGGACTGTTTCCCTGTGTTCCACAAGACTGAGGCTCAGAGAAGTCTTGCAGCAAGCTCCAAATCACACAGCTAATATATAACTGAGCTGGATTCTGACGTACAGCCACCATTCTCTGCTACCAAACCCTTACTCCATTCTCAGGATGAAAAATGGAGGCTTGTGGGAACCCCTGGAAATTGAGGCAAGAGGCTTTGTATTAAACCCTCAAGCCGTCAATGGCTGCTAATGGCGTGGGACACTGGCATTCTGCCCCAGTCTCCTTCTGTCCCCTCCCTGTTCAGTGGAGAGTGCTGTGGTCTGTCCTACCAACCTGGTTTCCAAGGCCCATATCCCACTTCCCCAGGGAAACCAGAGGCCCCTCTCTTCCCCCTCAACATTCTGGCCACTTCTAAAATAAGATATGAACTAAGTGCTAGAAACTATGGGAGGCTGGGGGTGTTCTCTAGAGCTGCCACGACCATGCATCTCAGCTTCTCCAGGACAGCCAAGGGGAGCCCACTGACCCACCCACCTCCCTGACTTGGCCGGACCTGCACTCGCTTCCTCTTTGGGGCTCTGTAGTTGGGCTAGACTAGTAGGGAAGGCCTTCCTAAAAAGGAAACACCCCATTCAGGAAGTTGGGAGAAGATACAGTCTTTAATAACAGAGATTAGGCACTTATTAGAACAGGACTAAGGTCTTAAGAGGGAAGAATGCCCTCCTGGTATAGGAAGGTGCACCCCGCCTGTCCTTCTGCAGGATTTATTACTTCCAAAATACATATTTTTAAATTGCCAGAGATCACATGAGCTTCCCAGAGAGAGGCAGAGTGGGGAGGGAAAGAGAGGAAGACAACATCCCCAGGGTGTGGTCACACTGCAAGCTCTTCTCCATTTCTCCTTCCTTTTGGGATTTTGGCCACTCACACGCAGCACCCAGTATGTCTTTCAAGCCACTGAGGCAGAGACTTGAACTGCGGTCGGCCATGTGGGATCCAGCTCCTTTAACCAGTAGGCCTGGGGCTGACCCAGGAGTTCTCACTTTAATAGACATGAACACAAATAAAAACTCCAATCATAGGAAGTGGGTAACTATAATTTAATAAGTCAAAGTCTGAAATTCGAAGCCTCGAATGATCCTTGGGAAAACTTCAATAAAGATACACATTTGACTGCAAACAGATTCACCTATTCCCATCTCTATTTCTGTGTGTACTGAAGGTTGTGTGTCTACTGAGGAAAGGTGAGGAGAGGGGGGCAAACTAAACTCCTAAGATAAATAGAGTGGAAGGAAGACTGAAGGAGAGTGAATCAGAAGTTTTCAAATGAAACTGCATCCTTGATGTTCCTACAAAAAGCTGCTCTCTGATCTGCCATCGCAGTAACCTGAAATACAGAAAGCAAAGCCATTAGCGGACCTTGATGGCTTCAGCTCCCTTGATCAAAGGTGTCAGAAGTTAGAAGTGCTGCGCCTCATGAACACCCTCAAGGCGCTCTCTTTCTGAAACCCTTTGAGTTTCTCTGGAGACAAAGGGGACCTGACAATACGATCTGCTGTAAGAAATACATTCCTTTCATTCTCTTAAATTTATCTAGTTGCATTTCAAAGTATTGTGGGGCTCCTCCCTTCTGCTTCGAGGAGTGGGGGCCAGGTCAGCCTGACCTCACCACACTGTTGGTGAACACACAGAGCATTCACCATGCCTCAAGTCGCGTCACTAGGTGGTACCACAAGGGACTTCAGAGCCACAAAGTCTAGGTTTGCATCCAGCTCAGTTACCTACTAAAGCGTTGGGGCAATTGTCTTCATCTTTCTTTGCCTCTGTTTTCTCCCTCGTAGGATGTAGATACGGAGAGAATTTACTTCACAAGGCATGTCCAAGGATGAGTGAGAGGAGTGGAGGAAGGGCTCAGCTGGGTGCCTCGTGGTGGAGCTTCCACATCCTAGTGCTATTTTTGGTCTGAGTTCCTGTCTGTTTGGTATAGTGGGTCAGTTAGATGAAGTTCATATCTATTTCATATAGTGGCTCAGTGAGACGATTAACAAAAATGTTCAATGTTGCTTCCTTTTTTCTACATTTTAGCTTTACCCTATTTAGAGTTTGAGACCCAGTTTCTCACAGGAGTGAGTGAGTATCAATCCAAAATACACAGCACTTTTCTCCACAGTGTCCCTGGTTTTTAAATCAAGATTGGACAAGGGTAATAACTAGAAACAAATTCTATCGCTGTTCCAGGGGAGCTCAAAAAACCTAAGTGAAGAAAACCAGCTAGTCAATTTAACGTGATTTCAGTTCACTTAGCAAAAAGAAAATTTGCTAAAATCATTCTTCTGAACGTGCAGGGCTGATGTTTCTGTTTCTGCTTTTCCATCATTGGTCCCATGTAGCTGCCAAGCTCTTTACTCTTTACTTTCCTAAACCCTATTAATTCAGTCCAAGTGGTTTTTCAGCTGTGTAGACAAAGGCAAAACTGTTTGACCAAAGACTGGGCCTTAGGGTAGCAGATTTCGAAGGGCCCCTGGAGTTTCACTTAATGTAAGTGTCAGAGTTTCGGGAAAGGGCCTTTGCTCACTTTTTCCACACAGGCTCCATGATAAAGCCAGAGATCTGGTCAAGAAAGCCCCAGACTTGACTCTGAGGCACACGGGACTCCCTGTGTCCTCTGCGCACTGATGAAATGCATCCCATTTGCCCGGTGGCCCCAGCCCATGAGCCCACAGGGAGAGCCCGGGGCTCCTGCTTCCCACTCACCGTTGTGGACGATCAGCCTATACTGTCGGTCCAGACACAGCTCCTCCTGCCGCTGCCGCCCGCTCCTCTGCGCCTCCGGGGGTCGGCA
>NW_006159692.1:5446444-5453810 GCF_000334495.1 Tupaia belangeri chinensis
GATGAGCTGCCGGTGCAGGTGCCGTCCAGTTTCAGCAGACGGCAGGAGTACTGCACAGCATAGGTGTTGTAGTCTGTGTCCACGATCCAGTGGTCATCGTCTGCGAGCCAGAAGGCCACAGCGCTGTCAGTGCCTCTGCCTCGGTGGGCTCAGTTGTGGGGGACAATCACTACCAGGCCAGAGAAGGCAGTGACTTTCTGAACCTGGTTTCATTTCCGTAGGAAGCAGGAGACAGGGCATTCTGACCGCGTTTGGAAAACTAGGCAAATCAGAAAGGGGCTTGTTCTTTACAAAAGAAAGTCCTACCGTGGGGGAACCCCATGACGCCCTGATGATAAAAGGACCACTGAGAAGGTGGCCCCATCAGGACCACAGAACAAAGTTTTCTACCGTCGTCTCTGCCACCAACCCTCCAACAATACCGGCATCATCTGTGGCTAGTGTCTGAGGGCTGCCAGCAGATGTGGGCACCACCACCAGGAAGAGAGTTTCTCGATCCCTGTCACCCGCTAACTGGCTGCCCTCTGGCCTCCCAGACCACGAGAGGCTGCTCTGATGATCCTCACTTCTCTGGCTCCTCCTTAGTCACCACTCGCTCTCCACACTGGCAAGAGAGTACTCTGGGGTCAGGAGGTGGTGTGGTGGTTAAGGCAGCCATGTGGTTCGAATCCCAGACCTGCCAGGCACATGTGCATCTGTGCCCAAAATCCTGAGAGAAAACGGAGAAGGGATTGTGGCCTAGCCATCTCCGTCCTTTCCTCCCAGGGCAGGGGGGTGACTTCTCACTTTCCAGAGAGCGCACACACTCTATAGAAAAAAAAAAAAAACTTTCAAAAAAGAAAAAGAAAAAAAGAAAGTCATGTGTGCCCTGGGGGCCCCCTGGCCCCAGATATCCCTTCTGAGAGCTTGTGTTCTCCACGACTCTCCAGAAGCGGCAGCGGCAAAGGCAGCTGAGCCTTCGAAGAATTTAAACATTTATTTCTCAAGGCCGGGTGTCAGCCATGAAGGGTTAAGTAAATGAAGGTGGCAAAAATATCAGCACAGGCAGGGCAGGGGGTCCCGTTACTAAGGGGGGAGCCATTCGCCACAGAGGACGCACGTGTCAGGTTCATCCAGTGCTCAGTTCAGACAAGGCCTGCTCTGCAACTGAAGTGCCCGTCTGGTTGACAAGGACGCATGGCAGGGCCTTTCTGAGCTCTCGGTCCGGTCACTGTATGGGCGCTTTCTACATGTTTGTGCTCAGTTATGTCTCACATCAACCCCACGTGCAGACTGTTCCCTTACTTTACAGATGAGGAAACTGAGGCACGGAAAACTAAATAACTCGCCGGGGATCACGAAGACCATGGTAGAACTGGGATTCGATCAAGAGCGTGTAAGTCCAGAGCCTACGGCCTTACCCTCCACCCTCCACTGTCTCCAGGTGGAAAGTAAGCTGGGGTAGAGACAAGAAGCAAAGGTTGTGTGCCCCCGTCTCCTGCCCGGGTGGCCTTGCAGCACAGATGGTCTGCCCAGTGTGGGGGTCCGCGCTGGAGGAATGCAGACGGGCCCTGCACCCCACGCTAGTGGGAATAAAGAAGTCTCTAACTGTTGCCCTAAGTCACCTCCGGGTGTGCCTCTCTGAGAATCCCTGAAGTGCCAGAGTCGAATGGGGTTCAGCCAAACCCAGGCCTGCAGGAAGGTTGTCACAGCAGGAGGTGTGGAGTCCCCTGCTTCCACTCACCCCACGCCTACCGAGAGGACGAATGAGACACCTCTGTGCCTCCCCGGCTTTCCCAGGATCGTGTCCAGGCCAGGGAAAGGGGTGCCTCAGACCAATGCCTGCTGAGCAGCGACCCCAAGTTACTCAGCAGATGGGCCAGGAACAGAGCCATGGCTGCCAGCTGGGCCTCACCCTGCCACCTCCCCGCCCAGGCCTGGGGCATCTGGCAGAGACATCCTCATTTCTGAATGAAGTCACTTCTTCCCTCGTTACGGGGGTCACTGTGTCAGGCACAGGTACCCAGGGGCCTCCCTGACAGACGCAGAAGCATCCACCTAGGAAATGGAACCTAGGCTCTTGATCCAGGCTGCCGCTAGCTTCGCAGAGCTAGAGCTTACGCTTCTTTCCTTTTCTCTCTTTCTTTCTTTCTTTCTTTCTTTCTCTCTCTCTTTCTCTTTCTCTCTTTCTCTCTCTCTCTCTCTCTCTCTCTCTCTCTCTCTCTCTCTCTCCCTTCCTTCCTTCCTTCCTTCCTTCCTTCCTTCCTTCTTTCTTTCCTTCTTTCTTTTTTTCCAAAATTGCTGCCAGATGTGAATTTTGACAAAGAATGCTGGTCTTTTTTTTTTTTTTAGATATTTTTGCTATAGGGCGCATGCACTCACTAGAGAGACAGAGACAGAAAGCAAGAAATCACCCCCAGCGGGATGGGCATGCTACAATCCCTTCTCCTCTATTCTCCTCTGGGATCTTAGGCACACACACATCTGGTGTGAGTCAGAGAAAGACAGAGAGACAGAAAGCGAGAAATCACCCCCCAGGGGCGATGGCCACACAGCAATCCCTTCTCCTCCGTTCTCTCGAGATCTTGGGCACGCATGCACATGCACCCAGCGTGAGTTTTAAGCCACCAGGATGCGAACTGTGGTCAACTACATGGGAGTCCAGCGACATAGCCATTATGCTAACTGCTGGTCCCCCATCCAGTGTGAGTTTTAAGGTGCCGGGTTCAGAACTCAAACCACGGTGGACTACATGGGAGTTCAGGAATGTAACCATTACGCCACCTGCTGGTCCTGAAACTCAGTAAGTTTCAATGCCTGATTATAGTAAAATCAACTACTGTTCTTGACTTAAAAAGAAGGTCTAGGTTGGTTTGGCTTATCTCCAAAGTCTTTTTTTTTTTTTTGGAGAGGTTTTTGCTATAGGGCGCGTGCGCTCGCCAGACAGACAGAGAGAGACACAGAGACAGAAAGCGAGAAATCACCCCCCAGGGGGGATGGTCACGCCGCAATCCCTTCTCCTCCATTCTCCTCTCGGTATCTTGGGTACGCACGCACATGCGCCCAGCGTGAGTTCTAAGCCACTGGGTCCAGGACGCGAACTGTGGTCGACTACGTGGGAGTCCAGCGACATAGCCATTACGCTAACTGCTGGTTCCCTCCAGAGTCTTCTTGACTACAAGGATGAACAGTTCGAATCATAGCAACCTTGACCAGACTATCCCTCCTAAGGGTACTGACAAGAGGAGAACCGACCGAGCACTGCTAGAAAAGAACAAGCTTGGTTCTCCTGCCTCCGCACTCCAGGAGCCGGGCCCGGTCTCCGTGGAGAACCAGACAGCCCTGGATGTTTCTGGACAGACCTAAGCACATGCAGTCGAGCTGGAAGGGGAAGGTCCAAGGCACCAGCCATGTGGCTGGGAGCCCGTGCCTCCTCTCCACTGCTCCAGGAAGTGGGCTGACACTGCAGTTGTCTCTGCTGTCCCCACACATGCTGGTTTAGAGGTTTGGATTGCCAGTCCCAAGACCAAAGAAAACACCTAGTAGAGGGCTTTGTCTCCTGTGACTGGGTTTCCTTGACGATCTGCTGCTCCCTGCTGGGACCTGGGACCTGGGTCGTGTCCCTGCAGCGTCCTAGACCTGTGTCTTCCCATCATCTAAAGTGACAAGACTAGACAGGAAAATCCTTGTGGGCCTAACAGGTCAGCTGTGCAAGCCAGGTCACTCTGTCCAAATAACCCAGCAGGCACCAGCAAAGTGAGTGGAGTCCAGGACCTTGATACCTGAGTACGCTGATGCTTTGGACTGAGTGATCTGGACCAGTGGTTCTCAAACTTGACTGTGTAGAAGGACGTCACCCAAATAACGTACTAAAACCACAAGCTCTGGCGCCCCACCCCAAGATTTTCTACTTCAGTAAGTCTGGATTCAGGCCCAGGAAGCAGCAGTTTTGACAAGCACCTCAGCTGACTTAGACGTAGGTGGTCCAGGGACGTTGACTTTGAGAAACATTGATGCCGACACTCACGTCTGTGGGGTTATCCAGCCGGACAAGGGCCCTTTTACCAGCAGACAGACAATCTTTATCAGGGAGAAGAACAAAGGAGACTCTTTGTCCATGTCTTTCTGGGACAGCCCAAAACGATGATGATCATAGCTAATGCTTTCTGAGCACGAATTATGCTTCAGGCTAGGCATTTTCATGCATTACCTTAACTCTTAGAAGCCTATGACAGTTCTCTATCCCCATTTCACAGTTAAGGAAATCAGAGCCTAGAGAAGCTAGTCAATGGGAAAGCTTGTTTGTATTCAGCCAAGACCAGCCGATAGCCGCATTCTTAACCACCAAGACCCCACTGCTGATGGCAGAGCTGGGAGAGAAGGAGGCCAGAAGAGAGCATGTGGGGCTGGCGAGCCAGATCAGTCTGCTAATGCTAAAGGTCAATGTTCAACTGGAGAGATCGATTACATTTAATGTTGTGATATTTTGACAACAAATTTAATGAGCATTTGCCCTGAGTTCCTGTTTCTCCATAAACGTATCTCACTTAGACATACCCACTGGTGAGATGCAGTGGGCGCATGGGAGAGACTGAAGACCCAGCCACACCCTGAGTGGGCTTCAAGTCTTCCTGTTCAGATCGGGGCTTAATGAGAGAGCCAGGTCGAGGAAGAGAGACCTAGGCATGAGGAATGACAGTGGAATTTATAAAGAGAACCCCCAAATAAGCAAGTAGAACAGAGAAAGGGACACTCATAGGGTTTGTGAAATACTTGGAAACCAGAAAGATAGCTTGTGCCCCTTTACATCCTTTGTGCTAAGAGGTGTCACTAGGCACCACTAATTAACCGTGTGTCCCTAGACCAGTCACTTCTCCAACATGGAGCCTTTTCTTCACTTGCAAAACAAGAGACTTGAATCCGATATTCTCTGTGAGTTCCCCCATTCCAGATCCAGAACATACAGCTATGCTTTCCTGGCCAGGGAGGTAACTGCAGCAATAAGACACAATACTCACAGAGCGCTGAGGACACAGGCCTGTTCCGAGTGCTTTCCGCAGGCTGCCTCGCTGTGGCCTCCGGCACTCCAGGAGACAGGTGTTGAGATCATCCCACTTTCCATAGAGAAGGCAAGGAACACACCCAAGGTCCCACAGCTAGTGGCCGAGTCGGGATTGGATCTCAGGCAGCCTCATTCTAACCAAGCCTGCTAACCACTAGGTTGCCTGGTTGCTTTTCTGAAAAGTAGGCTAAGAAGGAATTGATCCTCACACCTTCTATATTATAGTTATCTCACTCCATGTCTATAGCAATCACTTTCAAGATTTCAATACTTTTTTTCCCTTCCAGATGAAGTTCTAGATAGAATCCCAACATGCAAGAGACAAAAGCAGGGGTAATCCAGTTGGTAGAGGGAGCAGGAGGCAGGAGACCAAACCCTATCTCCTCATCGGGCACACCCCGTCCCAACCCTAAAGGCATTGCCAAAAGTATCCCAGCGCTATAAGGAGCACATCTGAAAATCCTGTAGAGCTTAAATGCTTACTCTTTTAAAAAATTAGTAATCTTACATGACACTGATTTTTGTAACCCATTATTTGAAAACTATAGTTTTTGCTCTAACTCAATCACTTTAGGAAGTCTTGCTGTACTTCCTAAATTTGAAATAATTTTGATTACTTCTAAAGACAAAAGCCCTTCCCCCACTGTGTAGCAACTCCACCTGAACCACCTAAATCAATGTGGAAGTCAATGTGATAAAGAACGCAGTTTCATCTAACCCACAACGTGAGAAGAAATCCAGGACTCCTACCACCTGTGAGCAGCGAGTAGCGCAACTCCCCCTGAAGGGCCCCTGAGTCCTGTCTCCCAGGAGAGCTCTGACCACGCTTTGTGAAGGTTGATCTGTGAGGAGCCGCTGCAGACCAGGGCCACCTTCTCCTGGCTGGGGAGTGGGAAGCCCTTGGCTTCTGCTGTTGGCACTGGCAATTCTGAACCTTGACCTTTGGTGGACCTCTGCCTTCTCTTGGTCTCGGTTTATTCACCTGAGATTGAGCCCCCTTCATAGGGTTAATTCCCCCTCAGATTCATGATATGTCCCCCAGGGCCTGCATTATTCTCCAGCTACCAAGTCCTCCCCACACTGGAAACTCAGGAGAAACAAAACTTAGGGCAAAATGTAGAAAGAGCATGTAGGAATTGTGTTCCCACGCTAGGAAAAGTTCCAGGACGTTCTTCTGGGAGTCCTCAACATTCCCCTCCCCATGTGCCCAATCTGGGTTCTGGTGCTTGGGGGAAAGGGCAAAGGCCACTGCCACCCAGAGCACTGCCTGGCTGGGAACCTCAGCATGGGCAGGCAGGGCACCAGGAGTGGGCCCACTCAAAGCAGAGCTCCCTCATCCTCCCAGGAGGGTCTCTCAGCCTCTGCCCGGGTCCCAGGCAGTCAAGCTATCTCAGGGATCCAGCCCAAAGAGATGGAGGAAATGCAAAGCCAGTGGAGCGGGAGGCAGGAGGGCTACGCACGGGGAAGGCTGCACACCCTGGCACAGTGTCTGGAAGGGACAATGGCGCCTGGAGAACCAACCCAGAATTCCTTTTGAGCTTGGGCCAGGTGTCAACCGGGTCATGTGAGTGGGGGCGGAGCTAGCTCCTTCCAACCTCATGGCCTACCCTCAGGCGGTGCTGGGGGTTACAGACCCCTCCGCAGGCCATTCCTGCCAAGAGCGCCACTGAAGAAGAAACCCAGCCATTTGGCCAGGTATGCCCTCCATCCCCGAGACCCGCTGAGCTGACTACTCACTTCCTTTCTGGAGAAAAGAGGCTACGCCCCAGTATTTCATCTTGAACTTGGCAGGATCCTCGGTGTCTGTGAAGGTGCCCACCATGTCTGCGCACACGTCCCAGTTACTGCAAAAGCCAAGGGGGTCTGAGCCAGGCAGGGCAGAGGGCCCCTTCCCGCCCCACCCCAGCTGGCTGCTCCCTTCCCTCCCCAGTCTTTGACGCTCAACGCAGCTGGAACCCAGGGAGCCAAGCGCGCGGCCGCCCCAAGGCCACTGACTTCAAAAGCCGGACTCGGCCCTTGGCGGTGGCGCTCATCCGGCCGGTCTCATCCACGGAGAACTGGGCTACGATGTTGTCCTGCAGAAAGAGCCCCTCGGGGTCCTTCTTGGCCATGGCGTACCAGGTCCCAGAGAACTGCGAAGGGGATGAGAGCAGAGGTTTGGCGTCTGGGGGTGCAAGGCCGCGAGGGAAGGCGGGGGCGGGCAGACCGAGGCCGGGGCGGCCCCGGGGGAGATACCTACGCGAGCCTTGTCGAAGTTCTCCATGACGCGGAAGCTGCTGACCCGGCAGTCGCGCTCCGCCCGGCCGCTGCCCAGCGCGGCCAGCA
>NW_006159692.1:5453827-5520497 GCF_000334495.1 Tupaia belangeri chinensis
CCGCCCCGCCGCCCCGCGAGGAGCGCCCGGGCGCGGCTCACCAGGGGACACGCGCGCAAGCCTGGTGGCGCGTCGGGGGCGCGTGGAGCGAGGAGGCGAGAGGAGCGAGGGAGGCGAGCGCGCCGCCCGGCCGCCCGCCGCTTTATAGCTCCGGGGGGAGGGGGTCGCGCTTTCGTAACCGCGCGGGGTGAAAGACCGAGGGGGTGGCGCCGGGCCGGCCGGGCCAGCACTTGCATCACGCGCCCTGACTCACCGCCGCGCAGGCAGGAGGGTCCCTTTGGACCAGCCTCACCTCCAGCGCCGCCCCGGCTAGGTGGAGCTGCCGTGCGGGGTGGCCTCGGCGTGGCCAAACTGTCCAGCGGCCACCAACCGCCTGGCCAGGTCTTGGCCCAGTTACCTAGCACTTGTGCCAGCGGCCGCCAGCTGCGGCCTGGGGTGGTCCCCCGGCCAGTTGCTCTGGCTGGAGGCTCAGGGCGGGCTGGCAGAAGGCAGTGGCCTCACAGCGCGACCGGGGACCTGCGATGCCGCCCGTGCTTGGTGCCCAGGCCAGGCGGCCAGATTGGCCCTCCGCCCTCTGAGAGCCAGGGGTGGTGGGGTTTTGGCATATTTTGGCCAAGTCTTTTTCATTTTATAAAGGATGTATTTTACCCTCTTTCGAGAGCGTTGTGGTGCCCTGTGGGTCAATATTTGTTCTTTAGTTTCAACATCTTTAGAAGCACTAAAACACCCCTGTTAAATATTCTCCAGAAAAGCAAACTGGTCAGGCCAGGAAATAGTTTAGCGGGCTCGGGGGTCGCCGCTGACCCCGGGGCACTTTCCAGAAACCACTCTGAAACACCTACCAATTGTTCACGATGCAGTTTCCTTCTAAAAGCATACTAAAATGTTATTTTGTTTTCAAAACAGCTAAGATGAGTTGGCGGAGGACTGGACAAAGGAGGGAAGCGGCAACCTTCCATAGCGTCATTGGTCAATTAAGTCAAAATGCCGTGACTGGGGCAGGTGTTTTGCCTACACAATGGCCCCGTTTACTGACAATATTTTTTTTTTCTCTTTCTGTTCAGTTAAGAAGTTCCTCTAACGTGATCAAAGAGTCAAAAGGCAGCTTTTGGCTGGATGAGAGCGAGTGGCATGGCAAAGAAGGATCTTTTCTTCAGGTCCCTTCCACACAATGTCTGTGTGTCTCCATGGCCCAGGCTGCCAAGAAGTTAGGTGAGTTTTGACCATTTTGCTGAAGACAGACCTGACGTAAGAAGGAGGGGAGAAGAGCAAGCTGGCTGCCGGAGTATCAAGGCGATTGGACCTCAGACCTGTCTTTCACATCGGGCTTGGGGGCTACTTTCTAATCCTGTAACCTTCCGACAGCCACCCACAGGATGTATGGAGATTGCACATAGTAGGTGCTCACTTGTTAGCTGCTGAGTTAATTTCTTTTACATTATCACTTTATGTACTCTTCATAAGGCATTTATTTAGAGGACTTGGGTGGTGAGGAGGGGTAGTGGTCATACGTGAGCTGAGCCATCATCTGGGCCTGGGTTCAGCTCGAAACTGGGTCTGGGCCTGGGCCCTCTCCATGTCCCCTCCACTCCTCCACCCATCTGAGTCCCAGATCTCTCTAGAGTATCAAGGACGATGCATTTAACTCCTTTCTTCCCTTGCGGGTAGGAAGGCCTGTTTCTGGCCAACAAGCCAACTAGGATGCCTTCTGGTTGGGCCGGTTTTATCGAAGAATGTACTAGTCTAAGCAATTCATGTAAGGTCTGCTCTAGACCCCTCCTGCAGGAACCATGAGTTTGGACATATATGTGTTGACTGGGTGGGAAGGGACTTCAGGGGACCTCTCCGTCTTCCACCCATTGCTTGAATCTCCTCGTTAACATTCTCAAGGAGAGGTCTTCCAGTTTGTTTATTTTAAAATAATTTTGTAAAACTTGTTTATCCATTTATTTATTTATTTTAATTTGACCAGAGAGGGATAGAGAAAGAGAGAAAGTGAGAAAGCAAGTCACCAGGTCCCAGGACTCAAACCGCGGTTGGCCATGTGAGAGTCCAGCACCCTTAACCTTAACTGCCACACTACATGCTGGCCCCAAATTTCTGCTCCACCTTCTCCAATGATGGAGAGCTCCCGGCCTGACCCACGTGCTTCTAGACGGTTTGTACTGCCAGAAAAGTTCTCTTAGGATCCCTGGTTCTTTCACGGATTTCTCCCAGACACAGCCTGGTGGTCTTTGCGCACACACCAAGTCTGATACACCTAGCGGGTTTCAGTGCATTTTTACGGTTTTTGTTTTGATAACAAGATGTTTTCAATTGTCTGTTAGGTGTTGAAAGGTTAGTGTGACCATTCCTCTTCCCTCCACCCCCCCACCCCCTTAATGATAAATCATGAACCTTGATGTTCTGGATATCAGCAAAGAAAACAGTTTATTTTGGCGTTCTCGCTAAGATTTCTTCATGATTACAAATAGCCGAATTCAGGTCAACTGATGTTTTTAATGTTAGTACTTCGAAATTCATCCTTGCAAAATTTCAAATATGCATTTATATATATGTATATAATTGATATATGTGTGTGAGCATGTATGTGTGTATATATAAATACGCACACATCAATATATATATAATTAAATATATAATGCCAAAAGAAAAAATGTTAACAGAGATTATCTCATTGTGATATAATATTAGAGACATTTAAAGATTTTCTTCTTTGTACCTTTTCATATTTTTCAAATTTTTATGGTGAAAATGTTGACTCAGAAAATAAAACAAATATTTTTTGACAAACTTTTAAAAAATGTTTATTTCTATAAGCAAGATCATGTCTTATGGATTGCTTATATGGTATGGAAAAGTTTGTTTCCTTACTAGGCTTCCAGGGAGAGACAGACCATGTTCCATTCATCCGGGACTCTGCCCCTCCTCCCACTGTTCCACAGGGTACGTCAAGACACTCACATAGGTGCGCAATCAGTAGATGTTCATTTCATTTCATTTACTGAAATCACTTTATGTAATCTGTGTAAGACATTTATTTTAAAATTTTTTTTTAGATTTTTGCTATAGGGTACGTGCACTCGCAGGAGAGACAGAGAAACAGAGATAGAAAGCGAGAAGTCACCTCCCGGGGGGATGGGCATGCCTCAACACCTTCTCCTCCATTCTCCTCTCAGGATTTTGGGCACACAAATATACATGCCTAGTGTGTTTCAAGCCGCCGGGTCCAGGACTTGAACTGCTGTTGGCCATGTGAGAGTCCAGCGATGCAACCATTGTACCATCTGCTGCTCCCTATAGCACATTTATTTAAGAAGACCTGGATGGTGAGGTGTGATGGGTGGGATGAAGGTCATTGGGCCTGGGTTTGGCCGGAGCCTGGACCTGGGTCAGGCTCTCCCTTGGGATCTGGACCTGGTGAACACAGGCGGCGCTGATGCTCATGCCCTGGCTCCTGTTCCCGGTGCTGCTGCACATGCTGCGGGACCACGGGGTCAGCCACACGCTGCTGGTGCTGAAGGTGGTGGGGAGCAGGCTGCTGCCGCAGGTGGAGGTGTGCTCCTGGGCACGGTCCACGGCCTCGTTGGTCGTGTGCTCTTCAGTTTCTTTGCCTCTCCCCAGGTTGCTTTGGAACATGCCAGTGTGGTGCCAGAAGGCATCGTTTGTAAATTCTGCCTGCTCTTGGAGACCCTCCTGCCGTCCAGAACGAAGGTATTCCTGGGGGTGAGTGACCCCGAGATTGGTGCTGCTGCTCTGGAGGAGCTAGGGTCCAATGGCCCGCCTGGAGGCGTGATGGCTGAGATCCACGAGGAGGCTGTCCACACTTCTCCGATCTGGTGAAGAGTCCAGCCCATGTCAGCTCACGAAACCTAGTGGGGCTGGGACACAGCCATCCTCTGACAGAGTTAAGTGGGTTTTTGGGTTGTTGGTTTTTGTTTTTGCTATAGGACCCTGCACTTATTGGGTTGTTGGTTTTTGTTTTTGCTATAGGGCCCTGCACTTGCCAGAAAGACAGAAAACAAGAAATCACCCCCAGGGGGGATGGCCGCTCCACTGTCCCATCTACTCTATTCGCCCCAGGATCTTGGGCACACACGCACACTCACCCAGCCTGAGTTTTAAGCTGCTGGGTCTGGGACACGAACTGCAGTCGGCTATGTGGGAGTCCAGCAGCATAACCACTACACCATCTGCTGGTTCCCAGAGTTGTTTAGTGTGAACAGGGGCACAGTATGGTCATCTTGTCCACCGGCCTGGACCCACCTGATGAAGACATCAGCACCTTCCCTGCATGTCAGGGAGCAGCACGGCCTCCCTTCTGGAGCTGGTGAAGATCACCAGTAGCAACACCGTGTTCTGCACGCTGCCCCATCATTGGCAACTGAAGGGCACTGTGTGAGGAAAGGTGGGAAAAGTGGGAGGAGCTGACCATGAAGGGGACCATGACTGGCAGTCCTCCGTGGGCATGGGCATGTCTGCCATCCACCTGCTTCACATCAAGAGCATCTTCAGTTTTGTGGTGTCTCCGTCAGTGTCGCCATGGCTGGAGCCCACCAAGCTGCCCTGGCCTGTCACCCCTCATCGTGGAACCTGGGGTACAGCTCTCATGCTCATGCCAGCAGCCTTGACAACCCCCAGCATGCACAGTGCAGATCCCCGGGGTTGAGACAGGGCCCTGAAGACAGGCTCATTCTCCACTCCCCCTTCCCTGGCCCAGCCACTGCCGGGAACACGGGCTGCTGCTTCCGACACCGCAAACAAACGTAGGATCGCCACAAATCGATTCTACCCTGAGGTGCTCACACGTGTCTCAGGGGAGAAGCTTCGAGACCAAGTCAAGGAGCAGCTCTCCTTCCGTGAGCCTGGAGAGATTCCACTAGAGAACCCGGATGCCGGGAGGCAAGCACTGGCTCAGCAGAGGCGGTGGCTCTGAGTTCAGGAGGACGCTGGAGGCACGTTTGAAAGGAAGAGAAACCAGGGCTGTGGCTTGGCCTGGTGTCTTCGGGAAAGCCGCGGCAGTGCTCCGAGGAGAGCAAGGAGACCCTGAGAAACCAGGGGGAGAATGGAATGGAAGACCCAATTCCACAGGGAGGTGGTAGGAGTGACCTTGACATGGCAGGCAAGCACTAGTCTTCCCAAGGGGAAGCCATCTTCACCCAAGGAGGAAACAGTGATCCCGAAGAGGCAGCAGCAGGAGTGTCCCCAAGACAAAGAGGACAGTCTCTTCCAAGGAGGAGCCACTCAACAGTGGACCCGAAGAGGCTGCTGGCAGGAAGAGCACCTCTGAGAAAAGGCCAAAGCACCTTAAATGTGCCTGGGAAGATTAGAACAGACATCCTGCACCCCATTAAAAACAGACTCACAAACAAACAACAGAAGTGCTGGTCAGAGGCCTTCCCTCCCCCCTTTTTTTAATGTTGTCAGAGGGCACAGACAGAGAGGGGGAGGAGAGTGAGAAGGCACTGCCCCCCCACCACCACCCAGGGAATGATCACACCACAATTCCCTCTCCACTTCTCCTTCAGGGATTTGGGGTGCACACACTCACATGCCCAGCACGTTTCTCAAGTTGCCAGGTCTGGGACTTGAATCGTGTAGGTAGCCGTGTGGGATCCAGTCACCTTAACCACCATGCCATGGGCTAGCCTGAGGGCACTCTTTCTGATCCGTAATATCCCGGATTTAGCACTTGTAGCAGAGATGGCTACTTGTCCTTTTACAGAAACAAACCCAAACAACTTTTCTAAGTTCGTGTATTTTTCCTCCCGTGAGCAAAATAGAATCAGAAAGATAACTCCCCCAACTAGAGTCTTCACGCCATGATCCATCCCCAGCTTTGGCCAGCCCAGGACTGTGGGCACACACAGGCTTGACACGCTCAGGGAGGTCTCTTGAGTATGAACCTGGAGCATTCCCATGTGATTCAACCTGGCTGAGCTTCAAATTTCATCTGCACCACCATCTGCCCCTCACCATAAAACATGCCCTTCCTTCCCATGGTGTAGAGTGAGGGGCTACCTCTGCCAGCCTATAACTGACTCCCTGACTCCCCTGCTCACCCACTTCCCGAAGATCTGTGAGGCTACAGGCTTAGATTACGGTCAGTGGGGTGTGCTATGGGCCACTCCCACACTGGGCTCATGAGAGCTGCCCGTCCGATTGCCCATGCTCACTCTCCCCTCATCTGTGGGCAGAGTGCCAGCAGCTGGGTCCCCTGTCTGATTCACACAGAGTCAGATGTAGACTTCCATTGGATCACGCTACTGAGATCTGGGGGCTCGCCTGCAACCGAAGTGATTATTACCTCACACTAACAGTAGCAAATATACCCCTAAGTCCTAAAAAATAAGATGTTTCCTCATCGTTGAAAGAAGAGCTAATGGAAGATATGTATTGTTTTCACCCTCATAAAAATTAAGTATTTCCAACCAACTTCATTTTGCACAAAGTGACATCTACATCCATATCCTGACAGAGAGGACAAGAAAAATGAAAAACAAGGAAATCAGACAGCATGTAACACCCGACCACCTTTAAAAGAAGCAGAGTCATTGGTGGAAAAATGAAAAGGTTAGGTAGTCGGTCAATGTTTTCAGGTACGAAGAGTCAAATTAATTTTTTTGTTAAGATTTTCTTTCTCAGTGACTGCAAAGCCATCAGCTAGTCTCATCAATTTAGTTGAAACTAACGTGGGTTCCTCCCGCTGACTGTCCCTGAGACACATGGTCACACCCATCAATTCAGTGCAGGCTGAGAGCTCTCGTGAGAGCAGATGTGCAGGATGCAGGGGTGCGTGGCTGCGGGCGTGTGTCTGAATTCCCTGCCAATGGAGGGTGCCTTTGGTGGGGCCAATGGTGGGAACAGGGAACTGGCCCAGAGTGGCTTCACTGTAATGATCTGACGTGGACTCGGTTAACCCAGGGTACTGCTGTTTCTTTTGGGTTTCAGCCCCATGTGCATAATTCTTGGGTATTACATAAACATGCCTTCCTGTAGAAATAGTAACTGCAGCGGAAAACTTTAGCAATGATGGAATTAAATATTACATGTGTTCACTTATATAGAACACCGCTGACAAATATCAACTTGCTAAACGGAAAGTTTAAGGAAGTTAAGCAGTTCTTTAGCATACGTGTAGGTTTTTTTGGAAAGATTGCCTGGGATTTTTGTTCAACTCTTGTAGCAGTAATTAACACTTTCTGATATTAGTCTAGATTTTAAATTCCTTAAGTTTTTGTATTTTCCTGTGGCAGCTAGGAGGATGTCTCGTTTACCTCATAGGTGTATTTTTAAGGGAATCATATCCAAACTGGTAGTTTTAGGGTAGGTTACTTTCACTTACTAGTTGTGTGACCTTGGGCAAGTTACTTAATTTCTATGTGTTTCCATTTCTCACCTGTAAAATACAGATAGTACCTACTGCAAAAGATTATTGTGGACAATTAGGTGAAATAATACATGAAATGGTCTTAGGAGAGTACCTGACGGAGAACATGTAGTATGGATGTTGCTTATTTTTACTATCACGTTTTTCTTTGGAGAGAGAGATTTTTGCTATAGGGTATGCATGCTCACCGGACAGACAGAAACAGAGAAACAGAGACTGAAAGCGAGAAATCACCCCCCCGGGGATGGACACACCACAATTCCTTTTCTATTCCCCTCTCAGGATCTTGGGCATGCATGCACTCATGCCTGGCGTGAGTTTTAAGCCACCTGGTTGGAAACTTGAACCGCGGTTGATGACAGGGGAGTCCAGCGACATAACCATTTCGCCATCTGCTGGTCCCTACTATCGCTTTTTAAAAAATAGTTATCACTACCATATGGCTTGTATTTCTTGAAAAATAAAAACTATAGAAATGGAATTATCATTTCAGGGATGTTTTATTTAAATGAACTTGATTGTCAGTGTCTGTACTATTTAAGATTTGACTTTTTCCTCAAAAAAAAAAAATCTGTACCTTAAATGAACTACAAATGCCACATAAAAATTAAACAGTGACACCTCACCAAGTTAACTATTATTTTGTAATGTTAAAAATGGTTTCTTAGCAGTCTTTTGGGGCATTATTTATTTATTGAATTATTTTCATGTTTTAATAGGCTTTTGCCGTAGGGAGCATGAGCTCACAGGTGGCGGGGGAGTGAGAAGTCACCCACACTGGGGATGGCTATCCCCTTCTCCATCCACCTCCTGGGGTTTTGGGCACTCACACACACACACACCTGGCATTATTTTTTAAAGCACCAGGACCAGGATTCAAACCATAGTCAGCCATGTCAGAGTGTAGCATATTAACCACCATGCCACCTATTGGTCCCAATCATTTTTTATTTTTAAATGTGACATTTTTAGGCTTTATTTTTTCAGTTCCTAGGAGTGAACAGCCAATGAGAGAAACAAAGATCTTGCTAGCACCAGTCAGAAACTCTGGAAAGGGCCAAACTTACAGCACAGTGACTAAACTCTGTATGTAGGGAATTAGATCCTACATAGCTGACCTCAGTTTGAATCCTGGTCCTGGTGGCTTTAAAACACATCAAAGTCCAGCAGGTGGCATGGTGTTTAAGGTGCTGGACTCCTACAGACCGACTATGGCTAGAGTTCCGACCTGGTGGCTTGCTTTCTCACTTTCCCTCCCTCCCTTCCTCTCTTCCTCTCTCTTTCTCTCTCTCTCTTTCTGTGTGTGTGTGTGTGCGCACGTGTGTTTCCTATAGCAAAATTTAAAATAAGTATAAGAAATAAAATTAAATAAATTATTCTTAAAAAAAATAAAAACCCAAGCACATACATGTGCTTGTCAAAGTCCTGATAAGATAGAGAAATGGAGGACAAAGGATTGCTATGTGACCATGCCTTAGTGAGAAGTACTTTCTCTTTCTCTTTTTCTCACTCTCTGATGAGCACATGTGCCTCTGGCAATTAAAAAAAAAGGAGGAAGAGTAGTGAAAATAGTGTAAGTCAGTCAAGGAGAGGCGAGAAAGAAGAGTATTTGTGTGTGCCAATGGCAGACTTCTAACATTTCCCATTTAAAAATCTCTGCTGGATAAAATGCAGTTTATCTTAGTTCAGGCAGCTCTAACAAAGTACTGCAGAATGGGTGGCTTATGAACAACAGAAACTTATTTCTCACAGTTCTGGATGCTGGAAGTCCAAGGTCAGGATGTCAGCATGGTTGGGTCCTGGTGAGGCCTGCTTCCTCTTCCAGATCACAGAGTGCCATCTTCGTAATGGATCCTCACCTGGTGGAAAGGGACCTAGAGAGCTTCCTGGATCCCTTTTATTAGGGCATAAATCCATTCATAAAGATTCCACCCTCCTGATCTAATCACCTCCCAAAGGCCCTACTCCTAATACCATCACATTGAAGGTTAAGATTTCAACAGACAAATTTTGGGAGGATGCAAACATTTGGTCCATAGCATCATCAAGGAGGTCACCAGGGAATCCCCTCTTTATCGTTTGATTTTTTTAAATTATCAGTTGGCTAGCCCTGTCAACTCCTGCCTGGATCATGTCTCACATTTGTCCCTTTTTCGATTCCATGCAACCTCACCTGTTGACACTAATAGTCTATACACCTTTATGAATGAATGTCTTCCTTACATAAATAACACATGTTTATGTATTTTAGAAAAATAAGGTAGGCAAAAAATCAGAGTCTTGAATCCCACTACTTGGAAGTAATTATGGATAACATTTTTGTGTACATGCCTGTGTGTGTGTGTGTGTGTGTGTGTGTGTGTGTGTGTGTGTGTGTGTATGTGTGCATGCACCATTAATGGAATTATACTGCAGTACTGTTTTATTATTAACTTCATATCATAAACATGTGTCCATATCTATAAATAGACTCTAGTGTTATTGTTGTATAGTCTTCTACTCCATGGCTATAGTTCCATTTACTTATGAAACCTCCTGAAGTTGAATATTTAGGATATTTCTTTCTTTTTTTCTTTTTCTTTAGCTTTTGTTATAGTGTTCATGCACTCACCAAAGAGAGAGATAGAGAGAGTGGGAGAAAAGGAGGGTGAGAAATCAACCCCCACGGGGATGGCCATACTGTACTCCCTTCTCCTATAGTCTCCTTTTGGGATTTTGGGCATGCACACACATACACGCCCAGCCTGATTTTCAAGCCACCAAGTCTGGGACTTAAACTGTGTGGTTGGCCATGTGGAATCCAGCACCTTAACCTCCATGCCACCTGCTGGCTTTTATTTTTAACCTTTTACTTTTATAACCGTTCTTGTGATAAGCACTCTTGTAACTCCATTAATCACATACATTTTTAATTAATTCTATAGGATAAATTCGTAAAAGCAAACTGTAGGTCAAAGCCTATACACATTTTAGAATGTTTGATAATGAGCTAGATGTAACATAGCTTCTCAATCTGTATACCAATGTCCAGTATTTCTTTCTCCAAAACTTTCTAAAATGAACAATCCTCAGTCCGGCCTTTTAGGCCCCTAAATCTGGGCCTTACCTACCTTTCCAGATTCATGTCCTGCTGGTCCCTCTCTGTTACACTGCATGCCATGTGGCTGTTTCTGCTGTTACCACCATCTGGAATACTCTGGACTCCCACCCCACCCCCTCACACTGAGATATGACCCCTTGTATGCACTCTCATAGCCATGTGGCCGCACCTCACTTCTGGCATTTATCATATTCTCTTCTACGTCTCATGGCTTTTTATGTACCAGTCTTACCTCCCTTACTACCGCACAAGGGCTCATAAACCAGAGACCAAGCCTTATCATCCCCTGCATCCCCTGCAGTAGATATATAACCACAGAACCAACTCAATTATGCTGCCATAACAAACAAATCACATTTTGGAGACTGAAAACAAGACAGCTCACTCATGCTGCATGTCCATGTCAGATCAGCAGAGCTGTCCTATGACACCCTGCAACTCAGGAAGCCCATTTCACGGTCTGAAATGACCGTGGCAGAGGGGACAGAGAGAGCCGGAAGTACTCACACTGGCAATTGTGCCTATTTGGAGGTGGAGGCAGAGGTGACATTACTGCCAATGGCCTATTGGCCAAAATGAGTCATATGACTTTACCAGGGGAGGAAGGACAGAGAAGCGTAATCTTTCTACACAACTGGGAGGAAAGATGAATCTTATGAGGGGCCATGAAGTCAGTAGCTGTCACCATGCCTTGCTTATAACAGGCAATCAACAGACATGCTGAAAGAATGAGCAAATAAATACAACTGCAAGTAGAAATGAAAACAGAAGACTACTGACTATAAAAGAACATTTCCTTTCCAAACTAATTTTTATTTTTGTATTTTAATTAATTAATTATTTATTTATTTATTTATTTATTTATTTATTTATTTATTTATTTATTTATTTATTTATTTATTTATTTATTTATTTATTTATTGCCATAGGGTGCGTGTGCTTGCCAGACAGAGAGAGAGACAGAGAGACAGAAAGCGAGAAATCTCCCCCTGGGGGGGCTGGCCACACCGCAACTCCTTCTCCTCCATTCTCCTCTCGGGATCTTGGGCATGCATGCACATGTGTCCGGTGTGAGTTTTAAGCCACCGGGTCCGGGACGCGAACCGCGGTCGACTACCTGGGAGTCCAGTGACATAGCCCTTATGCTAACTGCTGGTCCCAATTTTTATTTTTATAAGTAAGAGAACATTAAGATATTTTGCTTTTCCTATTTCATATTGTATTGTTTCCTATTGAGTAGGAATCTGAATATGGAAAACAGATATGCATTTTTTTCTTACTGTTTAAAGAGGCAAGGATGGAACCAGGGAGTTGAGGATATCACATACCTTCAGTGCAGTTTCTACTCTACCATAGTCAGATAAAATAACCAGCTAGAAGAGTGCCCAAAGGGCCGGCAGGTGGCATGGTGGTTAAGGTGGCTGGATTCCCACATGGCTGACCACAGTTTGAGTCCTGGACTTGGAAGCTTGCTTTCTTACTTTCCTTTACTCTCTGTCTCTCTCTGGTCAACTTCAAAAAAAATAATAATGACAGTGAATAAAATTAAATAACAAATAATTTTTAAAAAAGGGCACCCAACATTTTATTGGAAGATGATGATGCTCTGATAGGAAAAGTGACTGGCTGACTCAACTTTTTCTCCCTCTGTGCTATCTTACTTATAATAAGACACTAAGAGGAGGTGGTGAAACAAAGAGTCACCCAAAGAGGACCCTGCTGGGACTACGCCTGGCCTAGGGAGGTGTGAGGAAATGGGTACACTTGGCCATGACGTCCCAGGCGAACCTCATCCGTAGCAAGAGGCTAAGCGAATGTCAGTTTCAGTTCTATTCCCTGGGGAAGTCATGTTCCACCAAGAACCTCTTAACTCATGACCTAGAACCTGCAACATCAACAGATTGTTTTTTCTTTTGCAATGAATAAGATGTGTATCACTCTAGTTAGGTGTAAAACTTTAAGATTAGAGAATTCAAGGAGACCCATAGGATGGATATTGTTAAGTTTGTTAATTTCATGAGCAAGAGGGCAGAGAGAAGCCTCAACAGGGTCTTCCCATCATGATCCATCCCCAATCTCAGCTGGCTTGGATTCTGGACACACATGTGCCCCGTGTGCTCAGGGAGATCCCCGGATGCAAACATGGGACCTTTCTGACGCAGGTGCAGCTGCATTCTCGCTGCACCCTGGCATGCTCCTACATGGCTATTTTTGAAGCAAACTTAAGTGTGGGTGCAATGATAATTTTTCTAATTACTATAACATATTGTGTGCATTTTTCATTTAAGAGAATTTGTTGTATTGGGTTTGTAGCTTTATTAAAATAGTTAAATGACCTTGACTCAGTTCAAAATCAGTATTTAAATATTTAAGGCGATTCGTTCCTGATGTGTAGCATGACTTACTGTTGCATAATCATGTTTAAATATTTGGGGAAATGTGCTTAATAGATGTCAAGACTTAATAAACTGAACATTAAACAAAGCTAAGTAGTGGTAAGTATTCTTTCCATGTCAGTAGCCCTGAGACATGAAGGCTCCTAGCAACGGACAAGACAACTCCTGTCCCATAGATTTAATAGACTGTATGTCGGACCAAAAATCCTGGATGTCTGGCTGTTGCAATTGAAAACAAGATCCAAACAAATACGCTTAGCAGGGAAACCTAGTGAGCAACTACGTGGGTTGCCTTTTGTAGTCAGGTCTCCTGCCAAAGGTCATTGTTCAGTCTATGGCTTGATTAGGCTTGGCACATACACAAACGTTTTGCTCGCCTGTCTGGCAATAAGTACAAGGCTTTTTCACTTAAAACACTTCCGAGGTCAAGCTTCCTAAAGTATGGGGGGTTGGGAGATGAGAGTGTAATAGAACGAGTAGATCAAGCAATCTGGGTGATCAGAGGACTCTTTAAAAAAAGAAAATTGAATGTTCAATTTTATGTTCTGTTGATGCTAAACTAACCTTTCCATCTCCCCCAAATGGTCATTAATTAAAGTTGTTATATAATCAAAGAAATGGCAAAGAAGCACTTCTGAGATCTAACTAGCTTCTCTTCATCTAGTGATCATGAGAGAGCCATTCATATTGCCAGCTGATGCTGATGGGGTAGAAATAGCACGCCAGGGAGTCTTCCTCGCCACAGAGAGGGCCCGATGTTCAGTTATGTTTCTATAATAGACACTTCGACTTGCCATTTGCCTGGCTGATCTCAGATGCTCTGGGGATTCTCTGAGGACTTAGGAGCTAAGAATGCTCAGGGATTTAGTGTCCTGAGGAACTCTTTAATCCTCTGCTTCCTGAGTCCCACCCTAAGCCAGAACCTTCTGTCACATCCCAAGAGTTACAGGCAGTTTGAAAGCTCTGCTAAGCAACTACTTTGCTTGACCTCTGGGGGTCCTAGGTGGTACCACTTAGGGCTCCCTGAGAAGTTCTGAGCAGGATGAATTTCCGTCTTGTCACTCTGCCTTGGGTGGCACTCTGAGGGGCTTTCTTTCTAAGCAGCAGCAGCAGCAGCAACGCAGGTCCCGCCATGGGTGAGATCAACCAAGATGCCGTGGAGAAATACCTGGAGGAGAACCCTCAGTTCGCCAAGCAGTACTTTGACAAGAAGCTGCGGGTGGAGACGCTGGGAGAAATCTTCAAGAACAGCCGGGTGCCAGTCCAGGCCAGCATGTCCTTCTCTGAGCTGACGCAGGTGGAGGAGTCGGCCATGTGCCTGGAGCTGTTGCTCAGCCTGCAGGAGGAGGCCAGCAGCGCCGAGATGGCCGCGCACAAGGCCCTGCAGAGGCTGGCCCAGCTGCTGCAGGCCGACCGCTGCAGCCTGTTCCTGTACCGGGCTCGCAACGGCATTCCCGAGGTGGCCTCCAAGCTGCTGGACATCACCCCCACTTCCAAGTTCGAGAACAACCTGGTGGTCCCTGACAAAGAAGTCGTGTTTCCACTGGACATCGGGATAGTGGGCTGGGCTGCTCACACGAAGAAACCCCTGAACGTCCCAGATGTGACAAAGGTGGGTGGCCCGGTGTCGGCAGGACAGTCGGTGGGGTCAGGGAGGAATGAATAGGAAAGAGAGATGGCACCATCCTTGTGCACTGGTTGGCTGTGCCCTGGGGAATGCAGGGGAAGAGAAGCATCCGGGCCTACGGTGTCAGATTTAGCAAATAAAAATATAAGGTAACAAGTTAAACTTCAGTTCCCAATAAACTTAATTCCATACACACACACACACACACACACACACACACACACACACACACGTATACATAGCATAAGCCTGTCCCATGTAACATTTATTTTTAAATTTTGCTAGAGGGCCTGTGCACTTCCTGGTGGAGGGGGCGGAGAGAAAGAGAAGTAGAGAGAGAAGGCATCCTTGGGTAATGGTCACACTGCAGTCTCTTCTACTACTTCTCGCCCTCCTTTCAGGAGTTTGGACACACGTGCACATGTGCCTGGCGTGTTTCTCAAGCTGCTGGGTTCAGGACTCAAACTGTGCATTCGGCCATGTGAGATCGAGCTCAGTTAACCACCAGGCCACAGGTGATCTGACTTATTTTTTTTTTTTTAATAAAATTTAGTTGTATTTATTGAGAGAAAGAGAGACAAGACCCTCCGCAGAGTCCTGTCACACCATGATCCTTTCTCCCAGCCTCCTGCTGGTGAGGAGCTTAAGCACACACACACGTCCCACGTGTTTCAGGCTCACCCAGGATCTGAACCTGGGGGCAGCATGTGGCACTCACACAGCAGAACAGCACTGTGTGCCTGTACCTGGGCATATGTTGACATTTTATCAGGTCATTCCACCTGGGCCTGGTGTATTCCACACCCACTCCTCCAATACCCTGGGAAACAACTAAGCAAGTCACCTCATGGGGAGACCAGCTAACATGCCCAGATGCCAAGACATGTTAACTGCTCCCGACGACCCTCAGTCACAGCCCTGTGGAAACATACAGTTCTTTGGGACAGATCAGCTCATAAATTGATTCTTCACCTATAGGCCAAACGCACAAAGAGAAAAAAACCAAGGCTACCATTTGAGAGTTCAGATGTTCCAATGTGGCTCATTATAAACGTGAATGTAGTGCTGGCTAAGTGTAAATGACCACCCCAACACCTCCACAACACAGATCTAGCGTGATGGCTAAGTGCAACTGACCACCTCAACACCTCCACAACACAGATCTAGTGAGGGTATATTCCATCACATAGGACCTTGGGACACTCCCAAAGACCAACACCCACTGCATGAACACAAGGCATTGTTGTGCCCCTTATCATTGCGATATATCCTCATTGTAGAAAACTTATATTAATAAAATACAAATACACAAGGAGGCAATGCTGATTACCCATAATCCCTTCACTCGGCAATAATCACGGGGATGGAGGTCTCCCTCCAGCCCTTCCTCTACGCAGGCATCTCCTTACTATGATTACTGTTAACCAAAGGGAGAGTGGATCAGGATGGGCTGGAGCCCAGTGGGAGCAGCCCCTGAAATGCCGTCCGTGGGAGGGTCTGTTGCTAGCCGCGGTTACAGGCAGCTGGAGAGGCAGGAGGATAATCCCCTAAATGCCTCCTGAAGCTGATTACAGGAGGGTCCCAGAAGTTGTCAAATATTAGCCACAATCGGCAAACAACTGGAGGATACCCCTCAGGTGCAAGGGTTGCGTGGAGCCCTTGTCTTTCCTGATTTCTCCCTTGGGTGAGTTCAAGCTAGTTTCAGTTCACTTTGGAGGCCCACCACAGCTCCTTCAGGTGCGTGCTCTTAAAGCAAAGGCTATGTCCCCACACCCTGAGGTTTTCTCGTGGGAATATGCTTCTCGACAGTCTCCGATGGAGTCCATCTCTAATTTACTAGGATGTCACACTATAGAAGTAACATGCAATCACTTTTTCCCCCAAAATACATTTTTTTTTTTAAAAAAAGAGATGAGTTGGAGCCAGCAGGTGGCATGGTGGTTAAAGTGCTAGATTTCCACATGGTTTACCATGGTTCGAGTTCTGATCCCAGCAGCTTGAAAATTATGCTGGGCGTGTGTGTGTGCATGCCCAAAGTCCTGGAGGAGAATGGAGGAAAAGAGATAATAGTATGACCATCCTCCCAGGGGGCGATTTCTCACTTTCCCTCTCTCTGTCTCTCTCTGGCCACAGCATGTGCCCTATGGCAAAAAAAAAAAAAAATAGTGATGGGTAAGAACCTTCTGCTGTAGTACCCTGAGCGCAGTGCTCCATGCCGAGGAGGAGATGTAGGTCGGACCTGTGGGAAAGATGAGCTGACTTTGGTCTGTTGCTGTTCATGCTGGCATCACTGCGAGGACAGGGCAGCTCGCGAGGGGCAAGTGGGATCCTCTTCTCCCTTCGCCTGGGGACTCCTGGCTTCTCTGGGTGGGAAGAGAACACTGTGTTGACGCTGGAAGCACCCAGCTCAAGGCCCTCCTGAGCTCCGAGGGGCAGTCACAGCCTCATTTCCTCTCCAATTCCCCGGCTTCTCACCATCTTTTCCCTAGAGTGGTGCTTTTCAACTCTGGCTGCACATTAAAATCAAATTGTAGCTGAGCACAACAGTGCGCCTCCATAGTCCAGCTACTCAGGAGACTGAGGCAGGAGCATTGCTGGGGCTAGAAGATTGAGAGTTCAAGGTCAGCTTGGGTGACATAATGAGACCCTGTCTCTTTAAGGAAAAGAAAAAAATCACCAAATTGTTAGATTTTTTAAAAAAAATACTGATTTATAAGGCTCTCAAGAGTCTGGGAATACATATTAGATTTTTGTTTGTTTTTTATTTTTGTTTTTTGAGAGGTAGGGTGCATGTGCTCACCAGAAAGACAGAGAGAGACAGAAAGACAGAAAGCGAGAAATCACCTCCCAGGGAGGATGGCCACACCACAATCCCTTCTCCTCCATTCTCCTCTCAGGAATCTTAGCTCACATATACACACACCCGGCATGAGTTTAAGCCATCAGGTCTGGGACTCAAACTGCGGTCAACTACATGGGAGTCCAGCGACATAGACATTACGCCAACTACTGGTCCTGAATACACATCAGTATTTTAAAAAAGCTCTGCAGGCGATTCTAATTTGCATCTGGTGTTGGAAACCACTGTTAGGTGAAAGATCCAGGAGGATAAAGCGAATTTCAAGTCGACTGTGAGTAATCAAGATAGAAAGGGCTTAGGGAGTCTTTATCCCAACTCTGTCCTACGTCAGACAGGAAGTGGAGGTCAAGGAGGTTGGATCTCCCCAGAGTCCTGGCACGTGTCGGTAAGTGAGAAGGGCTGGGATGTAACCAAGGCTTCCTGGTGCTCGTCCACTGCACCCCACCCACCCCACACCCCTGCAGTCTCACCACGCTTTAGCCACTGCAGGAAAGTTTGCAGCGAGAGAGGAGGTGGAGACTGATGCTGTAAATGAAATTCCTAATGAATTCTCCACCTTTCAAAGCATTTTCTCATTATTTGTCTCGATTCCGACAAGGCTCTGTGCAAGGGTTATGGAGGCTATATTTTTATATCCATCCTATATAGTAAGAATTCACTCAAATGGGGAAGGCGGGATGTGGCAGGCCGGGACAGTAAGCTAGGTCTTCCAGGTCCCCTTTTTCTATTGCACTGCCCGTGACCCATGGCTTTGCTCTGGTTAGCAGTGCGGGCACTCAAGGGAAAGATGTCTTGCCCCTAGACGAAGATATGGAGCAGGATACCCCTGAGCTCGGGGTCCACAAAGGCAGTAACAGCAAGGTCACCCGGGAGGGAGTGCTTTGGCATCAGACGGGTCGGGTGCGGATCCAGGGCTGAGAATTTGTGACCGAGGGTACACACTGAATGTACACAGAGCACCTGGCTCAAGTAGGTACTCAATAACTGATCGCTACGATTAGACGGGCGAGGTATTGCAAAGGTTGGGGGGCTGGGTGTGGATGACCAAAACCGGGTCACGGATGATCGCCTGTTTTAAAACAGGTTCAGAGATGGAAGACTTTTTAAACAGGAAACAGAAAGCTAGCCTCTGCAAGTCAGTTGTTTCCTTGTCTACCTACCCAGAGAGCTGTGCACTAACCCACTGGGTGGTCCTGATTCCCACTGTGGCTTAGAAAACAGCTTTGGGAGAAGGCCTAAGCGTTCAGGAACCAGCAGGTAGTGTGGTGGTTAAGGCGCTGGACACTCCCACATGGCCGACCAGGGTTCAAGTCCTGAATCTGGTGGCTTGCTTTCTCACTTCCTCTCTCTCTCACTGTCACTCTGTCTCTCTCTGGTCAAATTAAACCTCTGCAAGTCAGTTGTTTCCTTGTCTACCTACCCAGAGAGCTGTGCACTAACCCACTGGGTGGTCCTGATTCCCACTGTGGCTTAGAAAACAGCTTTGGGAGAAGGCCTAAGCGTTCAGGAACCAGCAGGTAGTGTGGTGGTTAAGGCGCTGGACACTCCCACATGGCCGACCAGGGTTCAAGTCCTGAATCTGGTGGCTTGCTTTCTCACTTCCTCTCTCTCTCACTGTCACTCTGTCTCTCTCTGGTCAAATTAAAAAATGATTGAATGAATAAATAAAATAAATAAATATTTAAGAAAAAAAAAGAAGGCCTAAGCGTTCAGTCATGAACTGGGTGCTCCCTCTCCTCCCTCTTCTCTCTTCCTTCCTCCTCTCTGCCTTTGCTCTCAGGGGTTAGTGGTGTTTAATCAGGATTTAGCAGCACAGATCAGAGGAGGGATCAGGCTCCCGCTGCTCTAAACAATGTCCCCTAGTTGCCTTCAGGGGCTTCTTTGAAAAAGGACCTTCTGCGAGCTTGGGAGTCCAAAACACACAGGATTTCCTCTAAGAAATCTGACCGAGGCCTGTTAGAACTAGTGAAAATGAAAAGCTGGCAAGCCTCCCCTCCCCTGTAATTCAGTGGGTGGTTTGGATGCAGTAATACACAAGCAATAGATTTTTGAAACTTACAAGCTATTTTCTCAAAGCAGCTGATTAAACGTAAGAACTATCCTCACGTTTAGAACCTAGAATAAACCGACACAGGGTTTTGAAGCTGCAGAGAGAAGTGTGTTTGGAAAGTTAGGCTGCGGGGCTTCATCCCATGTACTTGCTTCTGCTATTTCCATCTTTCCTCAGGAGCCCGGGTTTCTGTGTAAATGAAGGTAGTTATGAAGGTAATGGGTAATAAGGAAGGTGGAAAAAAGAATGTGGCCTGGCCTGGCCACAGAGTGGATTAAGGGAAAGAATGGAAAGAAGTCTGGGGACATCCTGGCCTGAGAGTAAAGACTCAGAAATAAACCTCTCCAAAACCCAAAAACAAAACAAAAACAAAACAAAACAAATAAGCAGAGAGAAGTAACAATTAAGTGACCAGGGAAGAAATGGGCTCTTGGGAGCCTGGAGCAGACTCTGCCCTCCAGAGGAAGGGAGCCAGCTAAGGGCATCTTGTCTACTCGGTGGTTGGAATGGGCTGGCAAATTTAAGACTAGGAGCAAAGCGACCTTGTGAAAGAGAGCTACTTCTCATCCAGGAAGCCACAGGGTTCTCTTCCTGGTACTTGTAGAGCATCTAGTAGATGTCAGACACTTTTCTAGATGCTCTATCTATAGCATGGTGTTCGAGCCCCCCATCGGAAATGCTGGGTAGTAGATGATGTCATTTTCCCTACTTCAGATTGGGAAATGAGGACACAAAGGGCAAATAACATGCCCAGGACTACGAAGCTAGGAATTGAGGCCTGCTGCCAGCCAAAGCCTAGAAGCTTCTTCATCCTTACACAGAGCTTCTTGCTAAGAAGTGAGTGGTTTGAACATTCTCACTGTGCAGTCATGTAGAAGAGACCAGGGTGGGGAGCAGCATTCGATTCTCTCTGGTCCCATTTCCTGGGATCTTCCACCAAAGTGATTCGCCCATTTGGTTTAACATTGGAGTTACCTGGAGCATGTGAAAGTTAAGATCCCTGGGACCAGCAGTTGGTTTAATGGCTGTCACTGGACTCCCATGTAGTCAACGGCAGTTTGACTCCCGGACCCGATGGCTTAAACTCATGCTGGGTGCGTGCCTGTGCCTGCCCAAGATCCCGAGAGGAAAATGGAGGAGAAGGGATTGCGGTGTGGCCATCCCCCTGGGGCGGGGGGTGGTGATTTCTCAATTTCTGTTTCTCTGTCTCTCTCTGTCTTTCTGGAGAGTGCACATGCCCTATAGCAAAAAACAAAAAACAAAAACAAAAACAAAAAAAAACAACAAAAAAACAAAAACAAAAACAAACCTCCCTGGGGGGTACAGACTCCCTGCTCAGAGATCGAAGTTCATACGGTCTGCTGCTGCAGGGGACACTGAGGCACAGTTCAGGACTCAGCTCCCACGGGAGCTGAGCTATTTCCCCCAAGGCTCTTAATTCCCAGTGGAACTTACGGCCTAGAAGGCATATACCAGGGGACATTTTTCACTTCGGGACTTCGGGACACTGACCAGAACTTGGCCTCCAAGGTTCATGCTGCTTTTACAAGTCCCATTAACACGGGGAAATGAAAATAACATGACATGTGAAAGGAACGCACATGAATTTTGGCCAGCAAGTCTCGGAGTTAGGCTTAAAGGTCAGTGCTAACTGAGAAAGACACAGGCTCAAAGGGAAGAATGTCGGGATTCGGGGAAGGTGGCTCTGCACCCTGAGGAGGAGGTATCCCCAAAACCACAACTCCCAGAGCAGCTGCTTCCTTAACCTTCTTAGGCCCTCCTGTTGCACACCTCTCTGGTCTCAACACTCGCCCTCGCCACAGCCAGTGTATTGGGATCATCCTTTGCATCTACTATGTAGGGATTGTGTCTGGGGAGATCTACTTTCTTTTTTCCCAAAGGGGAAAAAATATGAATGAATGAGATTGGTAGAACATCGGTGGAACATTAAAAAATTATGGGGTCTGACGATGGCAAAGAAAGTGGTCCTGTCACGCAGGGTCAGTGGAAGAATTTCAGCCTTTCCTAACAGCCCTCTATGTAGCTGAAAACGACGTGTACCATTGGTCCAGAGAAAAGGACTTTAACCTTGGAGAATCCACACATAAAGGTAACAGCAATGATGATTAGTGTGGAATTGTTTGTAGTGGGGAAAACGATGAGCAGACTGAATCAGGAGAGGCTGGTTGAGCAGGTCACAAAGAATGGAGTGCTATTCTAAATTCTAAGAGCTGAGTTTCCATCCATTTCCATTAGTCTGGAGGGAAGCCCATAAGACACTGCAAAGTGATAAAAGTAAGTACCAGATACAATTAACAAAAAGAACATTTCTTTTAAAAACTAATTTTGTACATTGTTATCATTTTTAATTTGACCAGAGAGAAGCAGAGAGAGAGAGAGAGAGGAAAAGTGATATGCAAACTGCCCAGTCCAGATCTCAGACTGCAGTCAGCTATGTGGGAGTCCAGTGCCTTAACCACCACCCAACCTGGCAGCCTCAGTAAAGATAAAATTTTTATAAAGAAAATAGAAAAGTCTTTGTCCAATCATAGAGAAAGACATAGAAGAAGACATACCAAGTAGTTACTGCTGATTTTCTTAAGTGGGTGAGACTGGCAGGAATTTGCAGGAATTCTTCACTTTCTTTTATGCTATTACATATGGGCTAACTCTGTATGTACGCGATTATGTATGGTTTCAAGTGCACATTGTACTTTTGCAATCCAGCGCAGACTTCTGTGAACTATGCTGTGAGCCCAGCTCTGCCCTCCTTTCTCACGCACCCTCTGACCATTGTAACCATGTACTGCCCCCTCCCTTCCTCTTAGCACCCCACTTTCATACTTGGTAGTGATGTCACCTCTTTTCTCCTGGACCCACCTCAGCCTACCTCAGAGAGGCCACAGCTCAGACAGGAAATACTCTTTGGAAACACACAGCTGTGACTCTATCCCATGCAGTCACAGAATGGTGGGTAGTGTGGGAGTGTTCATTGGGACCACTGCGAGGGGGCCCTGGTTATCTGTTGGTACAATCTTGGCTAGACTGAATGATCTGTCACCATCCCTAGACCTACCATCCCATGTCTCTGTGTCACTTTGGCCAATGTGTGAATATTTTTTTTCAGAACAGCCATTTTTCTGACTTCATGGACAAACAAACCGGGTATGTCACTAAGAACCTGCTGGCAACCCCGATCGTGATGGGCAAGGAGGTTCTTGCTGTGGCTATGGCACTTAACAAAGTAAATGCAACTGAATTTTCCAAACAGGATGAAGAGGTAATGCTAACCCTGGGCATCCGGTCAGAGGTTCAGCAAATTTATTTATTGTGTAACCAAAGGAAAGGTGTCACAACCATAATTTGTTCTTCTCTGCCCTCCGTAGGTCTTTACCAAATACATCAACTTTGTCTCTGTCATCCTAAAGATTCATCATACCAACTACCTGTACAATATTGAATCCCGAAGAAGCCAGGTAAAAGGAAGGTGACACTCTCTCCAAGATGACCTGTTCTGAAAAGGGACCCAAAGGCAACAAGCCCAGACTCTTGCTCCTATCCCTCATGGGGGTTTTAGCCACATGGAACAGATCCCCAAACTTCAGTCCCAGGTGTCCTCTCATGATCTCCTTCTCACCCTCCCCCCACCCATAACCCTCCATCTGTGTGTCCAGCTGGTTGACTCTCTTCAGTCTACATCCTGGATGACCTTATTTCTTGACCTATGAGAATGCACCTATTTCACTTGATCATTAGCTCCACGTAGGCTCTTAGCAGTTAGAGGATCATAATAAAACTATTCATTTGAGAGCACTCTTCTGAAGCCCATTGCTTCCTTGGGGCAAAGGAATAAAGAACAATGTTGGTATCCAGGATCTGTGAGTCTGGACCAGTCTCTGGACCTCAGTTTCCTTGTTAGTACAGTGTGTGGGTGGGGGTTGGGATGGAAGATTTCCAAGGTTTCTTCCCAGTTAGACTATCCAGGTAAAGTTAACCTTGACTATTTCAGGATACATGGATGCAGATTCATGGCTTTCTCTCCACAAGGGCCAGCAATAGCCAGTGGGCCACCATACTGGATCCTCTGCCCAGGGATTATCTCTTCATCTGTTTTTAGGGCACTTGTTCTTTGGAACTAAAGCATTTGGATGTGGGAACCAACCATGACTTCTCCCTCTTCATAAACCCACAGCCTTGCAAAAGCCTATCCATCATGTGCTTAGAGAGTCTGAGTAGTTCTTTGTATGTAGACATGTTCAAAACCAGAACTGCATTGTCTAGTGATACAGATTCATTTTATATGATGCATCTCAAGCTTTCTTTAGGCTGATGCTCTAACTTTCAATTGTGTATTTTGTTGTAACTGTTGTTGTTGTTCATTTGTTTGTTTTTTGTCAACTTTCAGATCCTTATGTGGTCAGCCAATAAAGTATTTGAAGAGCTCACAGATGTGGAGCGACAATTTCACAAAGCACTCTACACAGTTAGAACATACCTGAACTGTGAGCGATACTCCATCGGACTGCTGGACATGACCAAGGAGAAGGTCCTCACTGTTCCATATGCTTTATTTCTTCTATAATCACCTATAAAATATATACCGCATGAAACATGATCCTTAGGAAATGCCTATACTATATATATAATTGTGGAGATAGATCACAAGAACAGAGGTAAAAGTGCACATGTTAGAGCAAAAAAGATATAGGCTTGAATCTTGACTTTTCTTTCTTTGAAGCTATACATGTCTGTAGCCAGTCTTTTCTTCTTAAAATTAATTAATGAATTTTCTAGAGAATTTTTAGATGCACATAAAAACTCAGGAGAAAGTACAGTGTTCCCATTTATGTCCTCTTTCCTCTTGCCCTCCCCCAACCCCTACCTTGGTTTCCCTATTATTAATGTCTTTTATTAACGTCGTATAATTGTTTGAGTCGATAAACTAATATTGATACATTATTAAGTAAAATTCATAGTTTATATTTGTATTCATCCTTTGTGTCACATGGGTTCTATGGGTCTTGGCAAATGCATAATGTCACGTATCTGCTATTACAGTATCACAGAGAATAGATTTTGTGTTCTATAATCCTTTGTGCTCTATCTAAAACTCCCCTCCCTCTCAAAACCCCTACACCACTTTTTTTTTCTGCCTCTATAGTCCTACCTTTTCCAGACTGTCATATAGAGTTGGAATCATATGGTCTATAGCTTTTTCTGATCAGCTTTTTTCACTTAGCCATGTGCATTTAAGTTTCTTCCATGTCTTTTCGTGGCTCACTAGCTTTTTTAAAATCACTGGATAATATTTCTTTGTGGCAGTTTGTTTACTCATTCATCCGTTGAAGGATATCTTGTTCTCTTCTAATTTTTGGCAATTATGAATAAGGCTAAAAAAAGAGTGTGTGACAGTTTTTGTGTGTACATCCGTTTTCAACCCATTTGGGTAAATACCAAAGAGGGCGATTGCTGGGTCTCATAGTAAGGCTATGTTTATCTTTATAAGAAACTGTCAGACTATCTTCCAAAGTGACTGTACCATTTTGCATATACACCAGCAAATGTGAGTTCTTAACATTTTACACCCTCAGCATCAGCTGGTGATGTCAATATTTTGGGTTTTAGCCCCATTTAAGTATGTTGTTGTTTCAGTCTGCATTTTCCTAATGTTATACGACACAGAACATCTTTTTATATGCTTACTTGCCATTTGTGGGTTTCGTTTTTGTTTTCTGGGGTTTTTGTTTTTTTTTTTGTTTGTTTGTTTGTTTGTTTTTTTGTAAGATACGATTTTGCTTTGTTACTCAGTTCACTCAGTCTAGCCTTGAACTTTCCTGCCTCAGACTTCCAAGGCACTGGGATTACATGCACTTGCTGCCATAGTCGGTATCTTTAGATAGCACTGGGAATCAGGCCTGGGCCTCTCCTGTGGCCCAGCCTGTGTAATGCAGCATCTTAGCAGCACACACCACCATGACTGGGCTGTGTATCTTTTTTTTAAGAGGTTCTTTTCATAGGGCGCGTGTGCTCGCCAGACAGACAGAGACAGAGAGACAGAAAGCGAGAAATCACCCCCCCAGGGGGATGGCCATGCCACAATCCCTTCTCCTCCATTCTCCTCTCAGGATCTTGGGCACACACGGACACGTGCCCAGAGTGAGTTTTAAGCCACCGGGTCCGGGCCTCGAGCCATGGTCGACTACATGGGAGTCCAGCGCCCTAGCCATTATGCTAACTGTTAGTCCCATGGGCTGTGTATCTTCTGTAGTGAGCTATTTGTTCAGATGTTTTGTCCATTTTTTAATTATGCCATTGTTTTTTTAATGGTTCAGTCTTATAAGTTCTTTGCATATTTTGAATGTGCACCCTTTATGTGTTTTGCAAATATTTTTTCCCAACCTACAAAAGCTTCTAATTGTAGAGAAATCCAATTATTAAAAATATTTTTTCTCACAGATTATGCTTTTAATGTTTTATCTAAAAACTTATCATCAAACCCAAGTTCACCTAGATTTTGCCCTACATCATCTAGAAACTTTTATTTTGAGAGATTTTTGCTATAGAGCATGTGCACTCACCAGAGAGACAGAGAGCGACAGAATGCAAGAAACCACCCCTCGGAGGGATGGCTGTGCCACAATCTCTTCTCCTTTATTCTCCTCTTGGGATCTTGGGCACGCACGTACACGCGGGCAGCATGGGTCTCAAGTCTCTGGGTGCAGAACTGGAACTGTGGTCAGCTATATGGGAAGTCCAGCAACATAACTATTATGCAATCTCCTGGTCCCACCCATCGTGTAGAATTTGTATGGCTTATGGAGTTATTTTACTGTGGAGCTGTGAGGTCTGTGTCTAGGTTCACTTTTTTGCATGTGACTGTTCAGCTGCTCCAGTACACTCCGCTGAAAGGCTCATTTCTGTCTCCATTGCCTTTGCTCCTTTCCCAGAGATCAGTTGATTATATTTGTGTGTCTGTGTTTAGGTCCTCTGTTCTGATCCATTGATTTATCTGTCTCTTCTTTCACCAATACTACACCATCTTGAAGCCGGGCAGTGTCTGTTCTCTGGCTCTCTCTCTCTCTCTCTTTTTCTTTTTTTGCTTTTCAATGAGTCTTTTAACCTCCATGATTTTTGGTTTCTTCGCCTGTTAAATGAAGATATCTTTCTTATCAGTTATGAAGATTAGAGTACCAATTTAACATTTTATATCATCAGAATTTTCAAATTATTTCAAAGTAGAAATAATTGAAAATTTAATATTATCCATGGTATGTTCATTTTTCATTTTGTCTAATTAACTCTATTGGTGCTCTCCTGCTTCAATATAACTAATGATATCAGTTATATTTCCTTATGATTCATGTGATTAGTAGTTACTGGTAATTACCTAAGTGGATAAACACAGGACCAAATATCAGGAGATCTGTGTTCTCTTTCTTTTCTTTTCTTTTCTTTTCTTTTCTTTTCTTTTATTTTCTTTTCTTTTCTTTTTTTTCTTTTTGGAGAAGTTTTTGCTATAGGGCGCGTGTGCTCACCAGAATGAGAGAGAGAGACAGAGAGACAGAAAATGAGAAATCACCCCCCAGGGGGGATGGCCAGGCCACAATCCTTTCTCCTCCATTCTCCTCTCAGGATCTTGGGCATGCACACACATGCACCTGGGGTGAGTTTAAGCCACTGGTTCTAGGACTCGAACCGTGATCGACTACATGGGAGTCCAGCAAAACAGCCATTTTGCTATCTGCTGGTCCCACGAGATCTGTATTCTGATCCTTGTTCTGGGACTTTTTGCTGAGAGTATTGTCTAGAATGCTTTTAGCTGCAAGGAACATCAGACTCAGCTCATCTGTCACAACATGATTATGCTTATTGTATCACTTTAAAAAGAAATCTCGAGGTAATACATTATAGGATGACTTAATTCAGAACTCAGAGTACTTATCAAGGTCCCAGGTAGCAAGATCTCTGCTCTCTGCAGCATGTTGAAGAGATCATCTCTTAAACTAGCAAGACGGCTGTTGCGGCTCAAAGCATGGCACACGGATACAACATGATTGGGAGGTATTTCCAAATGTCACTTTCCTCATCTTTCACCTGGAGAACACCACAGACTCCCTCAGCAGACTTCTCCTTTTTCATCCTCTCTATCTTAGCCATACTCTTGCCCTCAAATGAATCCAGGTACCTCACCCAGACCCCTCATGGGCTTCGCAGAGCCCATCTTTCCTGAACAAATTACCAGTTAATACCCAAATAAAATCAAGTTCAGCTAGCAAAGAAGAGGGGAGCGTGAACGTTGGGTCAGGGAAGCAGCGCCGCTCCTGCATGACCTCGCCAGAGTGCTTGGTCCACCTGGGCTTGCTTGTCTGTACGAGAGCTGCTCTACGTCGAGTACCTGAGCTCTGTGCCAGGGTAGGTGTTCAGTACATATGCTCACTATCCTCACAGCAACCCTCTAGTATAAATTCTATTATTACCCCCATTTTACTCATGGAAAAAAGGCTAAGTACTTGTTTGCAATCATATGCTCATAAGCACTATTGTTGGGAATTATTCATCTATTCAGTACTAAAAATCCAGAACCATGTAGATTACTTTAAAATATGCAAACATAAAATTTATATGAGGGGACCAGCAGTTAGTGTAATGGCTATGTTGCTAGATTCCCACATAGTCGACCGCGGTTCGCGTCCTGGACCCGGTGGCTTAAAACTCACGCCGGGTGCATATGTATTCGTGCCCAAGATCTCGAGAGGAGAATGGAGAAGGGATTGTGGTGTGGCCATCCCCCCTGGGGGGTGATTTCTCGCTTTCTGTCTCTGTCTCTGTCTGTCTGGCAAGCGCACGTGCCCTACAGCAAAAACCTCTCCAAAAAAAAAAATAAAAATTTATATAAGCTGTGGTAGCTCATGGGGCAGTTTGTTAATAAACTTAAAATATAATTTCCTCCAGGAATTCTATGATGAGTGGCCAATCAAGCTTGGAGAAGTCGAGCCTTATAAAGGTCCAAAGACACCAGACGGCAGGGTAAGTGTGAACATCTTCCTTGATACTGCCTACATGGGATCCCGGGCTGAAACCGAGAGGCTACCATAGAGAAAGGAACACTGGCCTGGGAAGGGCTGGGTTCTGATCCCGTAACTCCCCAAGGGGCCTGAAGTAGTATAAAGAGACCTGGGCAAGGGATTTGAGGTTCAAGCATCAGACCTGCCCCAAGCCAGCTGGGATGGCCTTATCTAACTCATCGTCTAACTCCTGATTCCTTCTGTGTAAAGCCAGGGCTTGCCAGAGAAGGGGTTCTGAACAGGGGAGGACTCATCAAAACCACCTGTCCAACTTTTTAAAAAGTGCCTGATAGGCCTGGACAGTGGTGCTGTGGTAAAACACCTTGCTCTGCAAGGCTGACCCACCTGGGAAGGTTCTGGACCTGTCTCTGGGAACACTAGGCACGTGTGTGCCCATGATCCGGAGCTGGTTGAAGCGGGTTAGATCATGGCATCAAGACCCTGTTGGATGTACTATTTCTTTCCCTCTGTCTTGCTCATGCAGAAATTCTCTCTGTCTCTCTTGCTTATTGAAGAAATAAATATTAACCTTTTTTTTTAGAATTATTCAATTTTATTTATTCATTCAGTTATTTTAATTTGACCACACACACACACACACACACACACACACACACACACAGAGAAAGTGGGAAAGCAAGCCACCAGGTCTGGGACTCAAACCATGTTTGACCATGTGGGAGTGTCCAGTGCCTTAACCACCATGCTACCTGCTGGTCCCAATATTAAGCTTTTTTAAAAAGTAAAAAATAAAATAAAATAAATAAGGAAGTGCCTGGGCTCTTCTTCAGATGTGCTGGACAGGAGTTTCTGGGAAAGGACTGAGTTGGATTTATCTTCTCCCCCAACTGTAAGTTTCATGAGGGCACGAGCTTGTTTTATTTACCACCCAACACACAGAAAAGAGAAGTTAATGGGATAAAATGTGTCCAGGCCTCTGGTTCCTCATCTTCTTTAAGAAGTAGAGAGACTAGTCCTCAAACCCTTTCCAGCTGACAACATAGTCACCGAATCCTATTTCTGAGGCTCCTGCTCGGATAAGCCAGTGCTGCAGGGGCCGTGTGCTCACTGTGCAGCATGTGCTGCATTGGGAAGTTACAGGATGCCTTCTAGTGACGTTACCAAAGTTAGACATTTCCAGACAACCAGGAAGGATCAGTTTAAAGTTAAAACAGACTAGCTGATGGTTTGGTAGCCAGAGTCGTCCCAAAGGTTGTCTGGGTGAACTCGACCTTTTAAAAACTGAATTTAGCTCACCCTTGTGCACATAGACAAATGGCCAATAAAAGTCCTGGTTTTATTACAAGCTTATCATCAGAATAACACTAGTCTGATCATGTTATGTTATAAGGAAAATGGGAATGGAGAAATAAGGCACTATGTGAAAGAGTTTTAAAGTATATGCTTTTCAAGGGAAAATGTCTTGGAGATACATTATTCTTATCCTCTCCCTCTTCTCTCTCAGGAAGTCATCTTTTATAAAATCATTGATTACATTTTACATGGAAAAGAAGAGATCAAAGTGATTCCGTGAGTATTGTCACGAAGCAGTGGCAGGAGAGGCCATGCTATTTTTTGCACACACGCATGTCTCTGGATAGCAATGATGTTCTTTCTTCCAATCTTCCCCAAGGACACCGCCTACAGACCACTGGACGCTCGTCAGTGGGTTGCCGACATATGTTGCTGAAAATGGATTTGTAAGTTATTGAACCAACTCAAACTTCACGTAATACTGCATGAGTCTCTTATTGGCTGTTAAGAGGTGGCTCCTATTATGAAAGCAAGAATGTACCAGATAAGGGTCAGACGATGGCTTCCTTTGACACAGGCATAGGAGAGAAGCTTGACAGCTGAGTCTAGGTTCACTGGGGATGTTCAAACTCTACATGAAAGCGTTTTTATCAGCATGGGAAATATACACCCATCCGTCAACTTATTCTTCAGCCACACACATTTTAGATGTTCTTTGGAGGTCACTGACTATGATTTATGGTAGGTTTCATTATTTTTTTTAAAGCTTATTTGATTTCTTCCATGAGAGAGACAGAGTGAAATGAGGGAGAGGGAGAGAGGGGCAGCCAGTGACTGATTCATGCTACATTTAACTGTATCTCAAGTATCTTGGTCAAATTTTTGAAGCATAAGTTGGGGTAGGACTTCTGAATATTGAGGTAAAAGCTTGGGCCCCTAAGATCTTGACCCATCTGTAAATGTTCTCTAGAGGCCTCAAAATAAGGACTAAAACAGATGTTTCTGATAGAACAAAGAATGAGCTGCTTTTTGTCTCTTCAAAACACTCATGAAGCCTGCTCAGTCCAATAAATAATGTAATTTATTCAAGTTAGATCATGAAATTAATGAATAGCAAAATAAATTTCCTTAAATTCTTAGACATAAGAACTTAGAAAGATCCTCACATTTTATTTGTAAGGGTTGTTCGGAAATAATCGATGGGGTTCAACTACTCTTCGAAAGCACTTACCTTGGGGCGAGGGGGATGGCAAGATTTGGTGTGGTGACTTGGGGGCCCACCAAAACCCACTCACACAATTGTCGGGAATTTTGTGAACAAGTTGTTAAGCTGTTGGAAGCTAGAGTCTCCCATGGTGGGAGTATTTACACCTTGGGAATTGGCAACAGATACAAAGCAGGGCTTTCCCCAACCAGGGGAGCTGATTTCACCAGCACTCTCTCTGGAGATCAAAGTTCTATTTTCATCCTACGAAACTGGACAAATCACTTAACCTCTTTGGGCATTTATTTTCTAATCTTTAAAAGGAAAAGCTTGACCTTAATCACTAAGTTCTTTTCCAGCTCTAAAGTGCTATGATTTTAAGTATCTAATATAATGTTGGTGGAAAGACGGATTTAGCCTTTTATAAGAGCCATTCGTGAATACAACTCAAGGTACAGAAAATTCAAAATGATCCAAAGTTCAATGATTTCTTTTCCTTAAGGGTGTGGGCCACAGTCTTTGAATTTCATTAGTTAACAAACTCTCACGGGAAATTCTTATTTTGGGACAACTGAAAATCTATCCACCTTTGAGCAGTCTTAGTATCCTTGCTGCACCTGCTCCAGCGGAATGGCCCTTCGGTTCAGCTTCTCCTTCCCGTGGCCTGGGCCGGTATCCGTAGTTCTTTGGCCCGGGAAGCTCAGAGGCTGGGAGAGTAGGACAGCGCTGAGAGGGCGCTAAATCTCATCCAGAGGAGAAGCCAGCTTCAATGAGTTGTTAGTAAATCCAGCCCAGCCGAGGCCCAAGGTGAATAATTTCCCTGCGACCAATCAAGCGACAACTAAGAAACCCTGGCGCCCTGCGCGGACGCCTTCTTTCTTACTCTTCGTGGGTTCGAACGCCTCTGCCTCGGATTGTTTCAGGATTTCCGTCTCCTCTGCTTTCAGATCTGTAACATGCTGAACGCACCTGCGGACGAATACTTCACATTCCAGGTACCTGTGCGTCGGCTGGGAGCTCTCCTCTCCCATTTCTAAGCTCAGGTGTGGCCAACAGGCCACACAGAGGGCGCAGGATCCCCTTGTCCGGGCAGAGCCAGTGACCGCCCATCAGCAGGTTCTTCAGTAAAGGAAGAAGAGACTGGGGAGGAGGAGAGGGACAGGAGAGAAGAGACGGGGTCCCTGTCGCCCCTCCATGCCCTCGCAGTATGCGTCATCTAGAGGCGGCCCAGGGCCTGACACTAGCGGTGTTCAGTGAAGGTCTGCGTGAGTGACGGGCTGGGCGGACCTACAGCAGAATCAGCCAGGGCGGCTCTTCCCTGCAGCTCCCTGCACCTGCTACCAGCGAGAGAACGAGTTCGCCCTGGACTCGGATCCTCCCCAGCTGTTAGGCTTCCTCCACCCACACGCAGAGACCTACTATGCAGAGACCTACTTCCCGGAGCGCCCCCTACGCACACCTCCATGGCCCTGAACCTGTCCCCGTACTTGTCCGTCCAGCCGCCAGGCTTTTCCCACCACAGGGGCCTCCTGCTCAGGCCTGGCTCCCAGCCGGCCGTGGCCTCACTCTGCCCCTTCCTGGCTTCATCCAGTTTACCTGGAGGGTCAGCCTGTCCTCTCTCCCAGTGCCTTTGCACCTGCCAGCCTCTCCTCACTGCCCCCTCTGTCACTCCCTCCCCACCTGCCAGCCTCTCCTCACTGCCCCCTCTGTCACTCCCTCCCCACCTGTCAGCCTCTCCTCACTGCCCCCCCTGTCACTCCCTCCCCACCTGCCAGCCTCTCCTCACTGCCCCCTCTGTCACTCCCTCCCCACCTGCCATCTCTGTCGCTCCCTTTCCACCTGTCACCCCTGTGGTCCCCTCCCCCCATCTCTGTCACCTTTCCCTCGCCTGATCATTGGAGATAAGCTGGCACTTGGCCTTCGGCCTTCTGGCACTTGTTCCGTGTCCTGTGACACCATGGCTCCTGCAGGAGCAGCCACACAGGAGCATCCTTTCTGATTGCCCTGCAGAGAGGAGGCTAGGGGTCTCCCTGGGGCCTTAAGGGGTCCCACGATGGGATAAACCTCCAGTCTCGAGGGGTTTCACAACCCTCCAGGTCTCGCCAGCTTGCTGCCCATGAAGTGCTTCTCAGATCTCCGAGTGGGAAGTGTTAACTGTCCAGAGCTGCTGGGCTCTGGCATCCACTGTCACATTCCCACGGGCTACGCTTTCATGGGCCTCTCGGTACCAGTGACCAAGAGTTACCAGGACCCTACAGCAGACCCGTTCCTAGGAGACGCTGGACTCCTCAGAGACAGTGCCCTGAGGTGTCCCCCGCAGCCCTGCAGACTGTTGGAGGACTGGCCACTTTCTGCCGACCTTGCCTGCCTTTCTCCTTAGCGGGGCCAGGACCCCATCTCTAGCACACCGCTCCCTCACCCTCAAGCCCTCCCTGTGTTCCCAGAGGCTTTGCCTGTGTGTCACTCCACGGACCTGACACGGGACCACCCCAAGCCACCACCTCCTTTCATGCTCCACTTCCTGTCCTTCCTCTACCTGTGCATGCCCCGCAGATCCTCACGGCTCCCTTTAGTACCTGAGAAGTTAGACAGGAAAGCCAGTGACAGCAAGTGAGCGACCGTCAGAGCAGAACTGCAGAGCTGCTGGTCCCAAACTAGGGTCTGCGGGGGGCCGGAGCATTCCTCTGCTGTCACTGCTGCACACAGTGCCCGCTTAGTGGCTTCCAACAACAAGCGTTTTATCTTACAGTTCTGGAGGTGAGAACTCCCCAACTGGGCCACACTGGCTCTCTTCACGGTGTGGACTGTGTTCTTTCTGGAGAACCTGACTCCTTGTCTTTTCTAGCTTCAAGAGACTCCCACATCTTTTGGCTTGTGGTCACTTCTGTCTCCCACACCAGCAAGGGTTCCTTTGGACCTTTCCTCAATCGTCATGTCTCCTTCTCTGGTTCTGCCCCACCCCACTCCCACTTCTACGTTTAAGGGTCCTCGTAATTACATTGGGTCCACCTGGAAAATCCCACTTAACATCTGTTTTAAGGACAGGCAACTAATAACCTTATTTCCATCTGCTACTCTAACTCCCTTTTGCCTAGTAAGATGATATATTCACAGGTTTCAGGGATTAGGATGTCGGCTTACTTAAGGGGTTCTTCCTTTAACATCAGCTAAATGGATTCTCTTCTTCTCCTCTTTTTAGAGAGATTTTTGCTAAAGGCTGCATGCGCTCACCAGAGAGACACAGAGAGACAGAAAGCAAGAAATCACCCCAAAGGGGTGATGGCCACACCACAATCCCTTCTCCTCCATTTTCCTCTTGGCATTTTGGGCACACAAGCACATATGGCTGGTATAAGTTTTAAGCCACTGGGTCCAAGACTCGAACCACGGCAGACTATGTGGGGGTCCAGTGATGTAATCATTACACCATCTGCTGGTCTCATCATCAACTAAATGGATTCTAATTCATGGGGAGGGGAAGTACATAGAACACTCTTAGCTTTAACTTTTTTGCCCTATTAATTTTTCTTAAATCTTAGGTGACTTCTATCACTTTTTTGTCAACATGCTCTAATGGCACAACACGTGAATATGAACAGTAGCCAATGAATACTGAGAAACTGAGAAATGGTGGGTAAGGCTTACTTGGGAAGCTTTAAAAAACATACATGGGGGCCAGCAGATGGTGTAGTAGTCAGGGTGCTGGATTCTCACATGGCCAAGCACAAATTGAGACTCGAACCTGGTGGCTTGAAAAATCACAACAAATAAATATATAAATAAAAAATTTTGTAAAACCCCAACTGTATGGATACTTGGAGTTCTGATGTTATTTTGCATACATGAAATATATCTTCTGTTACTCATTTTGTCCTTAACCTAGATGATAGCATAAATATCTAAGTATCACTCAGTGCTTTCCAAGGACACAGCCTTTGACAACACCATGCTCAGCATCTTATTTTCAAGTTCCTTTTTCTGTATTCATGATAGAGAACATGTACCCGTGAGAGAGAGAAGTAGAGAGAGGAGCGCCCTCCACAGGGTCTGGTTGCACTGCGATCTCCCTCCAGTCCCTCAGTCCACTGGGTCTTGGGCACTTGCACACAAGCCAGGGGTGCTTCCGGCTGACTGGGCCAGCAATTTGAACTGAGTTTGTCATGTGGGTCCCGCTTCTCTTGAGCACCGTGTCAGTACTGCACCATGGAGCCACCTGTTTCTCTAAAGTCTCAACCATTAGGATCCATACATGGAGGTTTAGTGTCTCTGCTTTTCGGTCCATGTGTGAAGACGAGTAATCAATGATAAGCGAGTTATTATATTACTTGTTTAAGTGTTTCACTGTTTGAGCACTGTGAACGTACCTGTTTATGAAGTAGTCCTGCTCTTTGGAAAGAGAATAGTCTCAGAGACATAAACAAACAATTCTGGGGCATTTAGAAAGTACTTGAATGGTATGATAAATTTTGTGGTCTGGGCTATAAGTGATATTAGAATTTTTTTTTTTTGAGATTTTTTGCTATAGGGTGCATATGCTCACCAGAGAGACAGAGAGATAGAAAGCAACAAATCATTTCCTTCACCCATCTCAGGAGGAATGGCCAAACCACGATCCCTTCTCCTCCATTTTCCTCTTGGGATTTTGGGCATGCATACACATACACCTGGCATGAGTTTCAAGCTGCCAAATCCAGGACTCAAACCACAGTAAGCCATGTGAGAGTCCAGCAACATAACCATTACACCATCTGCTGGTCCCAAGTGATAGTAGAATTCTGACAAAGAAAAGTTCTGTATGGATCAGAAAAGTTGAAGGGTTCATGGGAGAGATGAGACTTAACCTGGGCCTCCGAGGATGACCGACTAAGCTGGGGAAGGCTGAGAACGGACCATGCGGTGTGCTGAGTGCTTAACCACTTTGCCGAAGCTACACACTGTACAAATGCTGCATCGTGGTTCTCATTATTCAGAGGGTACTGGAATTACCTGGGAAGCTTATTTAAGATGCATGCCCAGGGTCAGCCAGGCAGGGTGATGGTTAAAAGGCAGCTGGATCCCACATGGCTGACCGTGTGCTTCAAGTCCCAGACTCAGTGACTTGACAAACATGCTGGGCATGCAGCCAAAAATCTCAAGAGGAGAATGGAGAAGGGATTGTGGCATGGCCATCCCTTCTGAGGGGTGCTTTCTCATCCCCACCCCCACCCCTGTGTCTCTCTGGAAAGTACATGCAACCTATGACATTAACAAAGCAAAACTAAAAGAGTATAAAACAAGCTAAACACAATCCATTGATGTGGCCCTTGGGCCACACTTTGAGAAACACTTGTAAGTTTTCATATTTGCTTTTCCACATTAGACTGTAAGTATCTCGAGGGCAGAGTCTGTGGTTTATTCATCTTTGACCCCTAGCCACTGGCCCAGTTCTTGGCTTGACATAGTGGCTTGACAGATGTTTACCGAACTCAATGTACCATGGAACAAAAGACCATCTTGTTGGATCTGTGGGAAACCAGAAACCACACTACTGAGGAGGTATTTCATCAGAGAGGATTTAATATAAAGAATTAGCTAAGCAGATGTTAGAAAATAGGAAAAGTGAAAAAAGAACAGTGAGGTAACCTAGCAGTAAATAAGCTTCCCATTCTTTGCTTGAAGGGAAAGGTTAGGGCTGTCAGAACACAGACTCTCACTTCTAGTATGCACGGCTGGATGTGCCAGAGGACACTCAGTGGCTGTGTGGGTTTAGCCACAACGTGACACAGAGTAGGAATGGTACATCTCACACCCAAAGGCTACTCTTGTTTTAAAGTAAATTGGACCAAGTGGTGGGTTGTGGGATGTGGCTACGAAGGGGTAATACGAGGAACCTTGTGATGACAGACGAGTATCTATCTAGTGGTCTGTTTCTTGATTTTAGTGGTGGTTGAAAATCTACGCATGGGATACATTTGCATAGAATTATATAAGGGGACTTTAAAGCGTTTATGCATCATGAGAAAGCCCACATACACGTGTGCACTCGCACAAATAAGTGAATATAAGTCTGTTGAACTCCAACTAACTATTGTGCAGTGTGTATTTCCTGGCTTTGATATTTACTATAGTAATATGAGATGTTGGCATCGGAGGAAGCTGGGTGACAGATGCATGGGACTTTTCTGTACATTTCTTTTCAAGATCCTGTAAATCCATAATTATTTTAAAATAAAAAGTTAAAAAAAATAGGACCAGCCCATGGTCTAATAGGTAGTGAAAAGAGCTGGATCTCACATGGCCAACAGGGCAGTTCAAGTCCCGGGCCCAGCGGCTTGAAAAACACGCCAGGCACATGTGCACACATGCCCAGTTCCCAGAAAGAGGGAGAAAAGGAGGAGAAGGGATTGCGGCATGGCCATCCCCCATGGGAGTGCTTTCTCACTTTCCCTCTTTCTCTTTGTCTCTCTCCCTAGTGAGTGCACGTGCTACCTGGCAAATTTAATTTAACAAAAATGTTTTAAAAAAATAACTCAAATTCCCTTATTATTTGTAGAAAGGACCTGTAGATGAAACTGGTTGGGTCATTAAAAATGTCTTGTCCCTGCCCATTGTCAACAAGAAAGAAGAGATCGTGGGCGTGGCTACATTCTACAACAGGAAGGACGGGAAACCTTTCGATGAGCATGACGAACACATAACTGAGGTGAGCACAGCGGGCGGCCATGGGGTGAAGGAGTGTCATAAGATAATGGAGGAGGCATACTTACCTGTTATCTGGGCGGTTCTGAAGGGCAGTTAGACATGAGCGACATGTGGCTGTAATCAGTGCATCGTTATTGATCCTACTTCCTGACTTCTATAACTGCAACACTTTCCGCCAAAGTATAAAATTTAGGTTTAGCCATTTTTTTTCTTTTCTTTCTTTTTTTTTTTTTTTGTTGTTATAGGGTGCAGATGCTTACCAGAGAGACGGAGAGAGGGGGAAGCTGAGAAATCATCCCCAGGGGTAGGGGGTGGTGAGGGGAGAAGCATGCTGCAATCCCTTCTCGTTCCCCTTTCAGGACTTTGGGCACACACCTACACACACACATGCACCCCCACTGTGTCTTTCAAGGCGCCAGGTCCAGGACTCAAACCACAAAGTCAGCCAGTGGGATTCAGCAGCCCTAACCACCATGCCACAGGTTGGCCCAACCAAATTTCTGTGTAAGATTAGGAAAACAAGAACGAAGATTTCTATCTTCTTTATCTCCCTCTCCTCCCTCTGTTCCCTGTCATTCATGTTCTCACCCCCAGTCCTCTCATTTGTAGTTCCTGCTTTATTCTACTGGTGTTTGGAATCCCTGTCCTCTGTAAGGCATTCTGGACATAGTATGTTTTGAAAAGCAAGGCCTGAAGGGTGTAGGGATGCAAGAAATCCCAGTGGCTTGGGAGACTAAGGCAGAAGGATTGTGACCATGAGACTCTCTTTAAAGATAAAAGTTTTTTTTTTTGAGAGAGATTTTCACTGTAGGGCGCGTGCGCTCGCCAGACAGACAGAGAGAGACATAGAGACAGAAAGCGAGAAATCACCCCCCAGGGGGGATAGTCACGCCGCAATCCCTTCTCCTCCATTCTCCTCTCAGGATCTTGGGGACGCACGCACACGCGCCCGGCGTGAGTTTTAAGCCACCGGGTCCGGGACACGAACCGCGGTCGACTACGTGGGAGTCCAGCGACATAGCCATTACGCTAACTGCTGGTTCCCAAAGATAAAAGAATTTTTTTTGAGAGAGGTTTTGCTATAGGGCATGTGCGCTCACCAGAAAGAAAGAGAGAGACAGAGGGACAGAAAGCAAGAAATCACCCCCAGGGAGGATGGCCATGCCGCAATTCCTTCTCTTCCATTCTCCTCTTGGGATCTTGGACACACATGTACACACGCTTGGTGTGAGTTTAAGCCACCGGGTCCAAGACTCGAACTGCGGTCGACTATATGGGAGTCCAGCAACACAGCCATTATGCCAACTGCTGGTCCTGAAAAAAATATTTTTGTCTGGGACTGATTACATGTTTTTTCTTAGGTTAAAATAAGGAACTGTGAGGCAGCTCTGCGGCCTGATGGTTAAGGAAGCTGGATCCCACATGGCCAACCCAGCCCCAAGAAACCCTCTGGGCACATGTGCATGAGTGCCCAGAATCTCAAAAGGAGGGAGAGATGGAGGAGAAGGGATTGTGGCATGACCATGCCCCTGGGGGTACTTTCTCCCTCTCCTGCTCTGCGTCTCACTCTGGGGCTGCACGTGTTCTCTTGCGAAAACCAATAATAAGGAACTGCTTGCTCATATGTGGATGTTAAAAACTGACCTCATGGAAGGAAGGAGTAGAATGGTGGTTACCAGGGACAGGGAAGGCCACGGGAGAGGGGGCGATAGGGAGCGTTGGTTAACAGACTACAGGATTTCTTTGGGGACGAGGGGATGTCTAGAATTATATAATATTGATGGTTGGACAGCATTTCAAATGTACTAAAAGCCATTTTACTGTACAATTTATAGTGTTTAAAATGGTGAATTTAGAGCTATGTGAATTTTATCCCAATAAAAATAACAACAACAACAAACAAACGAACAAACAAAACAGGTAAATTGGGACCAGTAAAAGGTGTAATGGTTATGTCACTGCACTCCCATGTAGTTGACAGCAGTTTGAGTCCTGGACCTGGTGACTTAAAACTCACACCGGGTGCTTGTATGTACGTGCCCAAAATCCCAAGAGGAAAAGGGATCGTCATGTGGCCATCTCTCCTGGGGTGGTGATTTCTTGCTTTCTGTCTGTCTTTCCAGCAAGTGCATGTACCCTATAGCAAAAACATCTCTAATTTTTTAAAATAAAATAATGAATAAAAAAGGAACTGGGTTGTTGATGGCAGAGGGAGGGTGATCTATAGGAAAGTATGCAGATTGTTGCCTCTGATGATTTTCTGTAACTTTGGAGAATCTGAGTCACTTTCTATACATTTCAGACCCTCACACAATTTCTTGGATGGTCTCTTTTAAATACTGACACCTATGACAAAATGAATAAGCTGGAAAATAGAAAAGACATTGCTCAAGAAATGCTCATGAACCAAACCAAAGCCACGCCTGATGAGATTAAGTCTATTTTGGTAAGTGGAGAATCGAGTCATGTGGGATACTAGCTGACATCTAACCATGGCTTCTGGAAATCACCTAATTGCTCAGGGGTCTGACCAATGAGAACAGCTTTAGGCCTGGGCTAAAAGGGGGGAGGCAGAGAAGGAGGGCTTAGTGGAAGATCTCAATGGCTCAGTGTATACAGACCCTTAGTGGATATCCAGGCTGCTTGGGTGGAATAGCATTTTATTAAAGGAGTTCTTAAGTTTGTAGGAATTGATGTCATGACATCTAAAGTCTAGTGTTTTAGCTAGAAAAAAAAATTCTATTAAGGGAAATGTATCAGTCAGCAATTATCATATAATGCTGTGTAACAACTATAACATCTCAACACACTCATTAAAAAGCATCTACAAGGGGTCTTCAACAAGTTTATGAAAAATGCATGTTATTAAAAATGCATTTTTTAAATTTCATGAAAATAAACTGATACTTTAATTCCATATTTTCATGAACTTTTTGAATTCTCTTTGTATTTCTCACTCATGCATTTGTGCATTGACCAGGCTTTTGCTAACCTTGGCTGGGCTTAGTTGCGAGTTTGGTTTGCTATATGTGCCTCTCATCCTTTTTCACCCAACAGCCAAAAAGATATTCTTCTCATAGTGATGAGAAAGGGTTAAGAGAGCAAGCCGAACCATGCAAGCACATTTCAAAGTTTTACTTGCAATACATTCACTAAAATTCTCATTAGCCAAAGCAAGTCACATGACCAAGACCAATATCAAAGATGCTGGGGACTGAAGAATTTTTGCCAACAGTATTCAGATCACCACAAAATTAAGGGGAAATGTATTCCAATTAACTATATTCTTTTGGGGTGATAGAGAAATGGATTGTAGTTTATTATTTCTTAGATAAAACTCATCTTTGTATCCAGAATGCATCTTTGTCATGGTACTCACTATAGCATATTTTAAATATATCGCAGCCAATTTTTTTTTTTCCAGATTTTTGTTATAGGGTACATGTACTCACCAGAGAGAAACAGAGAAATGGAAAGTGTGAAAACACCCCCTGAGGGATGTCCATGCTGCAATCCCTTCTCCTCTCAGGATTCGGGGCATACATGCACATACATTCAGTGTGATATTCTTTTCTTTTCTCCTTTAATTTTTTTTAAGATTTAGTTTTATTTGTTATTACTTTTTTTGGAGAGATTTTTCACTATAGGATGCGTGTGCTCGCCAGCCAGACAGAGAGAGACATAGAGATAGAAAGCGAGAAATCACCCCCCAGGGGGGATGGTCATGCCGCAATCCCTTCTCCTCCATTCTCCTCTCAGGATCTTGGGCACGCACGCACACACGCCCGGTGTAAGTTTTAAGCCACCAGGTCTGGGACACGAACCACGGTCAACTACGTGGGAGTCCAGCGACATAGCCATTACGCTAACTGCTGGTTCCTTATTTGTTATTACTTTTCAGTTTGCTATAGAGCATGTGTGCTCACCAGAGAGAGACAGAGAGACTGAGAAACAGAAAGAGAGAGAGAAAATGAGAAAGCAAACTGCTAGGTCTAGGACTCAAACTGTGGTTGGCCATGTGGGAATCCAGCATCCAAACTACCACTCTACCTTCTAGCCATCCAACTTATTTTAATAGTAGAAAAGTTAAATAGAAATTTTTTTCTTCATAAGAACTTCACACCTCAATTACTTTTATATTTTAGAAATATCATGAGAAGTTAAATATAGAAGTCATTGAAGACTGTGAAGAAAAACAACTTGTCAAAATTTTGGTAAGTGTTTCCCTTCTGTCCTTAATGTCTTGTTAATAAGATGTACTATTAGAACATGTTTTCTTTTTTTAATCTCTATTTATTTATTTGTTGTGATTTTCGAGCCACCTGGTCCAGGACTCGAACCATGGTTAGCCATATGGGAATACAACACTTTGATCTCCACGCCACCTGCTGGCCCCACAGCATACTTATTTTTCAAGTAAATGCTAAGTTTTTTATTCCTTGACACCTTTAAAGTCTAAAAAACAAGGGCATTTCTTTTAAAAATTGCTCTCTGATTCCCCGCTATTCTTCATCTTTCTCTCCTATCGTCCATTGATACTTGAAATCACAGCTAAGCTAGACTACTGTAAAAGGGACTTCAGGCCCAGAATTTGGAGATGTCAAGGCCTACTTTATTTTAACAGCTTTGGACTACACCGCGGCCAACCCCCGAGGTGACGGAGCCTCAGTAGAACCTAGACTCTAGTTCTAGGCCTAGTTTTCACCTGCCATCTCTGGTTTTTCTCTGGACTCTGAGGAATTTACTTCTTTCCTGTCGTTGCCGTTAGTATGCCTGTTATTTCCCTCCCAGTCATTAATCCCGGTTTTTGTTGTGTCCGTCTACTGCTAACCCTTCCCAATGAGGGCTAATGGTCAGAGCTTGTCTGTTTCGGTTCTAGACTGTACATTTCATTCTTTTTTTGTTTCCAATTCTGTGTTGGAACTTTCTATGGTTTTACAACTATTTTACTGTCTTTCCCTCTGTTTTTATATAGCTGTTGATTGTAACTATGATCATAACCTACCTCAGTACATGAATCACCTATAGCTCTGGTTCCGCTGTCTATTTTTACCATGGAGTTTCAGTCATTTGATCCTGCGGTGGTGCATCCTCTGTGATATTCATATCATAAACCAGATCCTGTGGATAAAAACATGGCAGGGCCCTGAGTGATACTATCTTTCTGCAAGAAGGGTTAAATTTTCTTCTGGTGGATGAAGAAAGTTGTTTTCAACTTCTGCTAGGGATGGTCTTTTTCAGTTTTGCCTTTAGAAGTAGGGTGGCATCTTTATTTCTAGAGTGTGGCTCTTCATTGATCCCATGAAATCCTGGAATGTTTACCAACATTTCAGAGGCCCGGATCCCATCTGACTGAAACTGAAATAATATCACATTTAATTCCCCCATTGTGGACCACCAGGCTCCACACTCTCATCCTGACCCTTTGTTCTGCAAACATAAAGCAATTGACCTTTGATCCCCCCTTCTTTATTTCAAAAAATAATTTATATAGGGCATGTGCACTCACTGGAGAGACAGACAGAAAGTAAGAAATCACCCCCCAGAGGAGATAGCCACACCGCAATCCCTTCTCCTCTTATTCTCCTCTTCAGATTTTGGGCATGCACACACATGCACCTGGCGTGACTTTTAAGCCACAAGGTCTGGGACTTGAACTGCAGTCAACTACATGGGAGTCCAACAATGTAATCATTTTGCCATCTGATGGCCCCTGATCTCCCCTTTTAAAGTTTCTTCATATACTTTTTCTAAGAAAGGAGGCAGTGCTCTATCAGCGGCCTGACACCAAATGTACCCCTGGCTTTCAGCCAGCCCTAGATCGTGGGCACATGTGTGCCTGACATTCTCAGGCAAGTCTTTGGACTTGAACCGGGGACGTTACAATGCAGGGTAGTCTCACGCAGTGTCACATTTTACCACTGTGCCACTGTCTGGCTCCCGACTCTGTTTTGAGCCTAAGCCTCCATTTTTCATGTGTTCGTGTTACCTGCAGCCTCCCTCCTTCTCTTGCTTTGGCTCCACCTTTAAGCACCTCTCTGTTTTGTTTTTTTTTTCCCTTTTTAAAACATTTTTATTTTGGGAACCAGCAGGTGGCGTGGTGATTAAGGCGCTGGACACTCCCACATGGCCGACTAGGGTTCAAGTCCTGAATCTGGTGGCTTGCTTTCTCACTTCCTCTCTCTCACTCTCAACCTCTGTCTCTCTCTGGTCAAATTTAAAAAATAAATGAATGAATAAATAAAAATAAAATAATTATTTAAAAAACATTTTTATTTTACTCTTTGTTTTATTTTATTTTTATTATTATTTATTCATGCAATCGGTATGCATCATTTAGATTGTAAAGATGATCTACACCGCAGTCCAGCCCAGTTGAGTATACTATACACATCACGCATCTTTTTGCAAAACGAAACTTTAGCTGTCATCCATGACACTAGAAATTCTCTGGTTTCCATTTTTTTTCTTATAAGTGTTAGCCATGGTGGCACATGCACTGGCTGGAGAGAGAGAAAGAAACAGAGAGGGTCTGGCTTCCTCCTTGAAGGAAAAAGGACCTTCTATTGCAAAATCAGTAAAATGGGCAAAGAATCTACAGACTTATCAAAAAAACAGACTATTTTGAAGTCAGATTTACTCTGGGCTAATCACAAATCGTTTCTGCATAAAGCTGGGGACGTAAACAGATATTTCAGAGGAGTGCTCCCAACAGTCCTAGCACCATTTCTTAGCTACATCATCATTTGCCCGGCTCTGCCTACCGGATTCCTTTCCCAGGTGTGCATCTCCATTGTAGGTTCGGGGAGGCCTGAGCCTTTTCCAGGTTCTGCCGTTCTGTCTCTGTGCTGTAAGGACTAGAGAAGCAACACATTTTTTCAGGCAAAGGAGGTGTTGAAAGTCCTCCTCCCCCCTCCTCCTGCACTCTAGTGGGTCACGTGTCAGGTTGCCCATACATGTCCTGATAGTTACTGAACCATGGAAAATTGGGAGATTCCCCAGAGAAGTGCCTTATTCACTTTTTTCATTCAGTCAGTAGTTATTGAGATGTGCTATTATACATGCCACAGTGTCAGGTGCTGAGGGCGAAAGATGTTAAGATCGGATTTGAGAAGCCCCTCTGTATTAGGAAGACAAAAATGCAAGCAATGCCACTGCCTTGCATGGACGTGCTCACAGACCGGGAGCACCCAGGACCCTGGGAAGGCCAAGGGCTTGAGGCTGCTCACAGAAGGTGACACGGTCACAGAGGTGGTAGCCATGACACCAAGGCTGGAAGGGAAAACTGGAGTTGGCCAGGCGGAGATTGATGGCGGGGACAGAGAGGGCAGGAGATGGCCATGGGAAGGATGGGCAGTACACACCAAGGGGGGTGTACTGCCATAGCATGTGGGCCTCAGGAGACCAAGTCAGCTGGGTGTGGCTGGACCCTCTGAGGGGAGAGGGGAAAAGCTGCCTGTGGGGCCGGGAGCAGGTCCAGACCATAACCGCCTGACATTTGGGACCCAGAGAGGCACCAGTCAGATGTTCATGGGGTGTCCTTCTGGGAGCCTCCTACCAGCCAGGCAGGAGGCGTGGAGTGGGGCTACTCCGTAGTCAAGAATGACGACTGGGATCGGAAACCATCTATTCTTACTTCAACAGCAATGGGGTGACAGCAGCTTCCTCTTCCATTGCATTAGATCTCAGCTGCGTGATTCTTACTGAGTGGAAAACCAGCCTGAGGGAGCCAGAGCTTCTGCTTAGCCCAACAAGGAACCTTTATTTTTTCAGTCTCTCTGTATCGCAGATGGTAAAACGGTTGTTCTTCAAAACCTGTGATTTCTGTCTCGCACTATTACTTTATCGGCTTGCCCGGGACTGCAAATGGGGCCTGGGGTCCAATCTGAGAACCTGATTAAGAAAAAAAGAGGAGTTGAGTATTGAAAACAATCAAGGCTTCTGTAACTAAGCATTCTATTTTGCATCAAAGAAAGAATTTTGGGTTTGGGATTGAATCCCATCACTTCCAAGGTTTTATTTATTATTATTATTATTATTTTGGAGAGGTTTTTGCTATAGGGCACACGCTTGCCAGAAAAACAGAGAGAGACAGAGAGATAGAAAGTGAGAAATCACCCCCCCTCCCCCAGGTAGATGGCCACACTGCAATCCCTTCTCCTCTATTCTTCTCTCAGGATCTTGGGCATGCACACACACACACACACACACACGCACCTGGCATGAGTTTAAGCCACCGGGTTCAGGACTAGAACCACAGTCAACTACATGGGAGTTCAGCAACATAGCCATTACACCAACTGCTGGTCCCCCAAGGTTTTAAAATAAAGTTTCATCATTTCAGTTTCATCAGTTGTAAAGTGGGGATAATTGTGTAGGTTTGGTGTGAGGATAATCTACTGCATAGATTATGGGGCATAGTGGCTCAGGGAAATGTATGAGTTATTCTTTTATTATAATTTTGCTATGCACCTAAAGTTGGATATGTCCACTCTCGGGAAAATGGTGGGTATAATCTGTCCTTTTTTCAACAGAAAGAGGAATTACCAGACCCAAAGACAGCAGATCTGTATGAATTTCGCTTCAGTGACTTACCTGTCACAGAACACGAATTGGTAAAATGTGGACTACGCCTGTTCTTTGAAATAAATGTGGTGGAGAAATTCAAAGTACCTGTTGAGGTCAGCAGTATTTCATTTCAGACTGTGGGATTCTGTTGCCCTCCTGGGCTAAGCTTTTCTGTGGTTCCAAAGCTCAACTCTGTCTGGGTTTTAAATTCTTAACTTTGTAAATGTGGTGGCTCAAACTCAGTAAACAAGACCAACGCATTTTGTTTTCAGATAAGATTGTCACAGACCTTCTAACCTTCAGAGTGCTATTCCAAAGTCTGAGTGGTGTTGTCTTCTCTTGGGAACAGGTTCTTACCAGATGGATGTACACCGTGAGGAAAGGGTACCGCGCCGTTACCTACCACAACTGGCGGCATGGGTTCAACGTGGGGCAGACCATGTTTACTTTGTTGATGGTAGGCACAGGGTGCTGGGACTCCCGGTCCTGCAAAGGTCCCACTTGTGCCTGGTGGGAAGTGGATATGGTCCCTCATTCTAGTTGGCCATTTAAAATGCACAGGCACCATCCTGCAAACTTCCTACAGATAGCCCAGGGAATGTGGATATCCCTGGGCACTTGGATTATTGCTCAGACACTGGCGTACTTACCACCTCAGGGGACAGTGCGGTCACCTGCTGGCTTTGTAACTGCTCAGAATGCCACAACGTTCATGAGCTTGCAAGCCAGCTTGCTCTCAAAACATGGCGGATCCCCTTCTCCATGGAGGGCAGGGCCTGCCGCACCTAGCATAGGAGTGTATGGATCCAAGCAAATGCATACGTAACTATGTTTTAGACAGGAAGACTAAAGAAATACTACACGGACCTCGAAGCCTTTGCCATGCTCGCCGCTGCTTTCTGCCATGACATCGACCACAGAGGCACGAATAACTTGTACCAGATGAAGTAAGTGAGCGCAGGTGCAATGCTGGCTCCTTCTGGTGGTCGTTGGAAGGTGCCTGGTGAGAAGAAAACTTGGCCTTGTCCCTTGGCCCTTTCAAGTCCTCTTTGCTGTGTTTGGGCATCTCGGCCATGTCCTGCTCTCTCCTGAGTGCTGGCCATCACCATAGCGTCTGCCCCTTCTCCTGGGCTGGCTTCCCCTTCCCTTTCTGCTTCCATTCCAGATGTGCCCTTGTTTCACTCTTTCAACTTGTACCAGATGAAGTAAGTGAGCGCAGGTGCAATGCTGGCTCCTTCTGGTGGTCGTTGGAAGGTGCCTGGTGAGAAGAAAACTTGGCCTTGTCCCTTGGCCCTTTCAAGTCCTCTTTGCTGTGTTTGGGCATCTCGGCCATGTCCTGCTCTCTCCTGAGTGCTGGCCATCACCATAGCGACTGCCCCTTCTCCTGGGCTGGCTTCCCCTTCCCTTTCTGCTTCCATTCCAGATGTGCCCTTGTTTCCCTCTTTCCACCTGTGTGTAGTCAGCGTGCGTCCAAGTGCTGAAGTGTCTGACGCTCAGGCTTACACTCACACCCACCTGTGACACCTGGATTTCAGGGTTTCAGATTCGGAATATTACTCTGTGCCACTGACTTGCATCATTTTCTAATTCTTCTCTGAAGTCCCTGGTGACTTTTCTGGAAGTGCTAATAAGCCATCTGTTAGACTGTTGCAGAGAGTGACACCAATCTCCTGTTCTCTCATCTACAAACGGCTCCATTTTTCTACTCTTACAACTTTAGGGTACATTTTTCTTGTATCCAGATTTCAATGATCTCCTCCATCGTCTTCAGATTTCCCGAAGAATACTAACACCGCCCACCCCTCCCCTCCGCCACACACACACACAGACACACACACACCCAGATTCCTTCAGGAAGTTACGATGTTCCCCATCTGGGTTAAAATAACCTTAGTGCTTCCTTACTATCGCCACTCCTGGCTGGACTTTTGTTTTTTAAGTTTATTTCTTTCTGAAAGAGAGACCCGCAGCCCACCCCACTCCGAGGCAGCCTAGACCACAGGTACTCAAACACACACCCCTGGTGCGCTCAGGGGAAGTCCTGGGATGTGAACCCAGGAGTTGCCCATGTGAGCCTAACCACATCAACCACTGTACCATCATCTGGTCCTGGAATTTTAATTTGCAAAAATTATTTTTGGAAATACAAGGAGAAATGGAAGGTTGGGTAATCAAGTCACACGGCATCCCTGCTGAGGCTCACTGCTTTGGTCATTTTCTGATTGCCTGGACAGTACTGGAGCCTAAACTGTTTTCCACACTTCAAACCTACAGTTGTCAGACTTCCAATATAGAACATTATTTAGTACTGGGACTTTTTTCTTTTCTTTCCTCAATACTCGATTAAAATCTTTAATAACTTCTCTGCCAATTTTTTAAAAGAAAACATCTCAACGAATTCAGTTTCCCCTTCTCCAAATACATACATATAAGTCCATGTGTATGTATGTGAATGTGTGTATATAAATTCTTGTTTTTAACCAAACCATTTATATTGCAGGTTAGCACGACATGTTCCTGAAGAGTCTAGATAGTTATTTTGCAGGCTATCCCTTAGTCTGGATTTTCCCAAACGTTTCCTGATTACTAAGTTCAGGATAGACATTTTGGGCAGGAACTCCACAGAGGGTGCCAGGTCCCTGTCGGTGTGCTGCATCAGGAGACCAGTGACAGCAATTTGCCCCATTATCTCCGAGGTTAAGTTAACCTACTTATGGTGATGTGCATCGGATCTCTTTATGTAAAGAAATATTGTCTCCCTTGTAATGAATAAAGAATACATGAGGTGATATTTTGAAACTAGGTGAATATCCAGCTTCTCAATAACATTTTTTGACTGTTTTTAAATCTAAAAGAATTTAAGAGACCACTCTTTTCTAACTTGAATTGAGCTTCATTCATTTTTTAAATCACCAGTGTTGGCCCTGAGTAGGTATTTCAGTGTGTTAAAATTATCATCAGGGCCAGCGCCATGGCCTAGTGGTTAAGGGAGTCAGATCCCACGTGACTGACCACTTGGCTCAAGTCCTGGGCCTGATGACTTGAAAAGCACATGAGGCGTGTGTGTGTATGCCCCAATCCCAATAGGATGGAGAAGGGATTGCAGCATGACCCGTGTCCCATGAGGAGTGCTTTTTCCCCCTCCCTCTCTGTCAAGCACATGTGCCCACTGACCACAAAAAGAAAAAAAAAAGTTATAACCTATTATACTGGTCAGGAATATCTAACTGTCCCCCAGCTAGAGTATTTGGCTTACCAGACCTGCAAGTAACCTGGAAATGATTCGTTCCCTCTCTAAAGTATGGCTGTCCATGGAATAAAATGAAACTTCTCTACTAAGGCTGCCACTGTATTTCTGATTTCTTCCTTCCTTCAAATTATGTACCCCATATTTTCACAACACATAATCTGTGGCCCTTTCACTTCAGATTCTTTCCCCCCTTTCTTCCTTTTATCTGCTTGTTTTCAGTTAGTTTCTCCCTGGCTAGATCAGGAAGGACTGGAGAAACACAGGGTGCCAAAGACCAAGCTCCCCACTTAGGGGAAGCTGAGACTAACCATTAACAAATGGGATCTTTAAAAAAAAAAAATTGCACTCCCAATAGGACCTGGTACACTCCTTTTTTCTTCTCATCAGGATCCTGGACATGTGTGCACATGTGTAGGCATGTTTTTCAAGCTGCTGGAGCCAGGCCTTGCCCTGGCATTTGGCTATGAGTAGTATGGCTCCCTTCACACCATGCTTAACCACTGAGCCATGAGGCTGGCCTAACAAAGGGACCTTTATACTTAAATTTATGTCACCAGCTTGGGGAGGAAAGAAAAATTTCTTTATAGTGACTTTTGCCTTGATCACTGGACATTCTAAATGAACACTTTTTGCGAAGATGGCGTATGAGCTTCCACAGCTTGGCTGTGTGTTTTATAAATCCCAGGGAATTTAAAACCCCAAGGAATTTAAAGATTTTTGGAAGCTAGCTGGTGGCATGGTGGTTAAGGCAACTGGATCCTACATGGCCAGCTCTGTGGTTCAAGTCTTGGAACTGGCAGCTTGAAAACACACAGGGTACACATGTGTATGTGCCCAAGAGGAGAAAGAACTGCAGCCTGACCATCTCCCATGGGGGGGGGGTGCACTTTCTTACTTTCTCTCTCATCTCTCTCCAGAGAGTACATGCACCCTCTGGCAAAAATTTAAAAATAACATGTTATTATCATTAATGATTATTTTACCATTTCACAGATGTTGGGTGGGCAGGGGATTGAGACTGTAAAGATTCTGTATGGGGTGGATTTAACAGCTAGAATCATGGAGTGTCCTCTTCCTCCTAGGTCAACGTCTCCACTAGCCAGGCTTCACGGGTCTTCCATTTTGGAGAGGCACCACCTAGAGTACAGCAAGACTCTCCTGCAGGATGAGGTAGGTAAGCCTCTTTATAGGGCATCTCAGGAGTCCTGGATCAAAGCACTAACCCAGGAAAATGCTTGGGAAGAGAGTGTCCTTGAGTTATAGCAGTTGACGATGTATAATATAATCCCCGTATTGAGTCACTGGATAGAAACGACTGTTGCAGTAGCTTTTGAACCACTGAGTTGGAAGTTACAGAGGAAGAAAGAACCGTGGAAAGTCAGACTCTTTGTGGGTCTGTGGGGAAAGAGGGAAAAGCTTATGGTGGATGCCAAAGAGCTCTGCACCATAAAGCATACCCAAGCACATGCTTCGTAGGAAAATGGAGTAAAGCACACTTTTATTTTGGTGCAAACAACAAACAAAAAAAGACAAACCTGAAATCCATGTGTAGTTTTTCATGACACGTTTTCCATGAGCTCTTTGAAGCTCCCTGTCATATTAATGTAAAGCCAAAAGGAAGCTACATGGCCACTGGTTTTCTAGCTTGGTCATGGGCCTGTGCAGTAGAGTGTGGTTTATGCATTTGGTTGAGGTCAGGTTTGGTAGCAGAGTGGGCCTGAAATAGAACATGACAGAGTCAGACGCCTGCCATCAGAAAGGCTCTGGGTCCTGCTCTCAGAGTTCCACAAGGCCAGATGACATCCTGTGAGGACGAGGCAGGGTATGGAGAACAGAGGGGTAGGATGGGGTGGGATCGAGAGGACTTTATGCAGGACATGGCTGGGAGCCTCTTCAATCCACCCTGGTTTACACCTATCGGTAATTCTAACCTGCATGTGGCAAAGTCACTCTTCTTCCCTACATCGATTTTATTTAAGGGTAATAGAGGCATGTGGGAAAGTTGTGGGTATAATCTAATCGCACAATTCCAAACCACAAACAATTCAAAGGAATCATTATTAGATTGAGGGGAACACCATTTTCCATCAGCAGAGAACTTTCTCAGAACACATGCTCACTAGAATCAGCAAGCCCTCTGGAGAGTGGGGCTTCTCTTGGTTTCAATAATCTGTCATTAAAGGATTGGGGAGGAAAGGTTGGTAGGTAGTGTAGTGGTTAGGGCGCTGGACTCCCACATGGCCAACCGTGGTTCAAGTCCCAGAACTGGCGGCTTGCTTGCTCACTTTCCCTCTCTCTCTCTGGTCAAATTAAAATAATGATTATAAGGGACCAGCAAATGGCATAATGTTTATGCTGTTGGACTCACACACAGTTGACTGCAGTTTGAGCCTCAGACCCAACAACTTAAAACTCATACGGGGCACGTGTGTGTGTGTCCAAGATCCTGAGAGGGGAATGGAGAAGCCTTAAGGGATTGTGGCGTGGCCATCTCCCTTGTGTGGGTGATTTCTCACGTTTTGTCTCCCTGCCTCTGGTGAGTATATGCACCTGATAGCAAAGCTCTTTCCAAAATAATAACAATAAATACAATAAAATAAAAATAATTCTTCAAAAAATAAAGGATTGGGGAGGAAATGTACAGAAACATGTCCACGTTTAGGAACCCACTAAATTTTTCTAGGTAGTGAGAAGCCAAGATGGTTCACATAAGCTGAGTGGGAAAATCTTTCAAGGCAAAGTGTAATTGGGCAGGGAAGTGGAAAAAGGAAAAAAAAAAACTATCAGAGTGGTTTTATGTAATAATCTGTGAGTGACACAGTGCCTCAAACCATTTCTATTCTAAACCTGCTGGCATTTCTGTGTCACAAAGCTCTTGCTGAAGCACTCCCCCTGTGCCTCAGGACGGCAGTTCGCAGCCCAGGGCACCCAGACCAGCTGCTTCAGAACCAGCCACTTAAATCAGTCGGCGGGCAGGCCGGTAAAGGACAGATGGTTTATCAATATTGATGCTCTCGCATCTGAGTTGAGCAAAATCTTCTTTGTTTTATTTATCAGTTTGGTTTATATAGTTAGTGTACAGATAAACCCACACAATTCCGGGTGTTTTAAGAAAATCATCACTGATTTTCACTCTTACTGTTAAATATTTAATTCTTTTAAACTCAGAGACAATGCTTGGTCACTATCAACTTCCTCTGGAAATGGACTTTTAAAAAACATGTAGTATGATTAGTACTAAATAGACACCTAAAAATAGTAGTCTCTACCCAAACTACTAAAAATCACTTCTAAAAATTTCAAATTTATTGATTTGCTTTAAATTAACAGATGAAATGTCATGTATTTATTGTAAACATGCCGATATGGTACACATAGTGCAGTATGTGTGTGTGTGTATCACAATGGCTAAATTTACCTAATTAAAATGTGGGTTACCTCACAGAGTTATACATTTCGTGGTACCTGGGTTACTTTTCTAAAAAAACCTTTGTCTCCCACATTCAGCAATTTCATTTGGTCAATTTCTTTAAAGAATTTCTGCCAACTTCTACCCCAATGATAATGTATTGAACAATAGCATTCTTAAGTCATGTCTAAGTAATAAATAAAATGTTTTTCATTAGGAAAACACACAGAAACATACACACAGGTCTTGGGTCCATTTTCCTGCTGGTTGACAAGCTCTCTGACATTGGGGTTTGGGAATCTGCAGTTTGAATCAGATCTGAAAGAGTTCGTGTCAATTTCGATGCACAGACAGGACCCTTCCCTGAGACCTCATTCATAGCACAGATAATAGTTGCTCTGTGACAATTAAAAGAAGGAGTAGAACTGACTGTAATCCAGGCAGGTTAAGAATAAATTGTGACTACCTGATTTGTTGAGTCTGTTTCACTGGTTGAGACCATCTTTGGTATCTGAGTAAGAATTTTCTGTACATCTGCTATTGATGAGATAGCAGAATAAGGCCATATCAAATTTAATGTATCACTGAATTATCCATTTACTTCCTGAAGCAAAATACATTTTAGCCAAATGTGGCCAAAGATCTCTGCTCCTAGTCTCTTGTATGTTTTCCTTCTGGGATTGGATGGTTTATCACAGAGTGATGGTTTTCCGTCTTAATTTTTTTTAATGTTATTTACTTTGCAGACTGAATCAGCTGTGATGGTTATATAAAGACTTATTATTCGTTCTAAAAAGGAATATTACAACTCGGTAATCCATACCATCATTTTAAGGACCTCTCTATAATACCATTCAACCTGCTAATTGCAGACTTTTAAAGCCTTGTCAACAGAGTCGCTAGGCAATGCAGTCACACACAGCGCCTCTTTATGAATGGTCAAACTGAACACTAAAACATGAAATTTTTAGCCATCAGATATTATTTTTACATTTTGGGGAGGCAATGTGGTTCTTTATTTTTTTCCTATTCTATAAAGAATACATACACATTAACATTTTTATTTTTTTCAAATATGGAAAATCCTTGGGATCTACCCAGTGCTAAAATAGCTAAAAGAGCATTACTGAGACATTCTGCTTTTCATATCTTAAGTCCTGATATATCCCAGTAGAGTTGGAGTCACTACTTTGAGGACTAAGATTGCTGTATTCAAAACCAGACAGCAATCAGCCTTTTAACCTGAATAGGTAGAAACCTCATTAGCTAAATATGTAGGAGCATAGATGTTAAACTAGGATATACTGCAGAAATGACCATATAAATGGCTCAGCACAAATAATAGAAACCTGATTATTATTCAGAATGTCTTTCCAAAATGTGTGATCATTTTATTTATGCATTTTCATACCAACCCCATCATTCTGTCTCTTTGTATACATAGTAGTAAAGAAATTAAATACCTGAAAAGAGCCACTGGTGAGGCAAGAACAGGTTGGCAAATTCTCTTGTTTTTGTCACAGGCCCCACACATTGAATATTAGAACTGCCTGAACTTTCTCTGGCCTTGACTCACCTGAGAGCTCCAATCAGAATGAATTAAAGTCATTTCTGTCTGATTTGGTGTTACATGGAATTCATATTTTTATTGCCATTTTAATAGTCAGGGGAGAACAAAAATAGATTCTTTCTGTGAGCAAATGAAACCAGCTGAGCAAGTCAGGGCCTAGCTAGAAATTAGGCCTTCTCTCCCATTCTGGAACAACGGGCCCTACGTGCGTCTTCCAGCACGTTCTCAGGGAACAGATGGAACATTACATACCTATTTGTTTGTTAAATGAATGACCCACAGTTGTAGAAAATGACAGATTTCTACTACAGAATTCAAGCAGAAGCAAAATATTCAAGAAAATATTTTTAAAGCTCACTTTAAATCCTACCACCCAGAAATAGCTGTTTCATTAACATCAGAAGAACTTCGTTGCAGTCATTGCAGTGATACTATACAGGCAGCATGAAGAGAAACTGTTTTCAAAAGATGGTATCACACCACCCAGGCTGTTTTTAAGTCAGAATACTGCTTTTTTAAAAATAAATTCACTGAAGTATAATATATGTACAATAAATTGCATCCCTTTAAAATGCAGTTCTAAAAGTTTTTGCCATTTATACACCTAGAAATGACTACCACAATCAAGATACAGAACATTTCTGTCACTCCAAATGGTGGCTCCTCCCCCTTCACAGTCCAGCCCTCCCTAGGTTCCCAGCCCTTGACAACCACTGAAATGTTTTCAATCACTACAGAGTAGTTTGCATTTTCTAGATTTTATGTAAGTGTGATCATGCAGTAAGTAATCTGTGCTGGTGTCTTTTGTGAAGGATAGTAATTGTGAGATCTCTCTTTGTCCATACATATCAGTGATTCATTTCTTTTCATTGCTGAGTCGAAATCCTTTTATCTTAGGGCTAGCAGGGGGCTTGGTGGTTAAGGGTGCTGGACTCCCACATGGGCACTGTGTAAGCACTTTTTCTGGGAGGATTATCTGCTCTAGCATTAGGACTTTGAGTGGTTCATCATTTAATTGTCATGTCTATATTATAGTTAGAGGATTATTACTATAATGTTATAAAATATTACTGGTCCAAATATTAATTTCTTTATACTGTATAGTACATAAGACTTTTCACAGAAAGTTAAGCTTATGAAGCTTAATCTAAACTAATATTTATTTAAAATGTGAAAGCAGAAATAAACATGAATGAATTCTTTCAAAAAAATATAGACTTAAATGTAAAATATAAACTATAAACTTCCAGAAGAATACATAGGAGAAAATCTATGTAACAGTAGGTTTGGTAATCAATTTTTTTTAAAGATTTGTCTTTAATTATTTTAATTTACTTTTTTATTTGCCAGAAGGTGTTTGCTTTTGCCAGAGAAAGACAGATTGAGAAGGAGAGGGGGAAAGTGTCCCCCAGTAGGGCATGGTCATGTCACAGTCCCTTTTCTTCCATTTCTTTGGTTGGGATTTGGAATTTGCATGCACATGTACCCAGAGTATATTTTTCAAGCTGTGGGGTGAGGGTTTGAATCATGGTCAGCCATGTGGAAACTGACTCCCTTACCTACTAAGGGATTGACCTAGAGATGAGTTTTTAGATACAGTATCAATGCAAGGTTTATGAAATATAGCAATAGGTAAGTTGGACTTTTTTTTGAGATTTAAAAGAAAGAAACTACTCTGTGAAAGAAACTGTGAAGAGAATGAAATAAGGGGTCAGCAAATTGCATGGTGGTTAAGGCACTGAACTCCCACATGAATGACTGCAGTTCGAGTCCCGGACCTGGCGGCTTGCTTTCTCTCTCTCTCTCACTCTACCCCTCTCTGGTCAAATTGAAATAAATAAATGAGTAAATAAAGTTAAATAATTTTTTTAAAAAAAGAAATTCTTTTATCTTAAATAAAAGGTATTTGATTTTACTTGACTTTAACAGAAGAAGGGTCCTTTGTTTGTTTTTTAGTTTTCACTATAGGGCATGTACACTCACCGAAGAGAGACAGAGAGAGAAAGAAAGTGGAAATCACCTCTCCAGGGGGAATGGCCACACCCGCAATCCCTTCTCCATTCTCTTATCAGGACTTTGGGCATGCACAGAAGAAATGTCTCTGCGATGGAAGGAATTGAAGAATTTCTCATAATGCTGTCTTTATCTCAAGAGATTCCAGTCTTAACTCTCTAAAATAAACAACAAATGATTATAAGAAATTATGAAAAGCTATAGCTCCATATTTAGATATTAGCCATTTTAAAACTATAGGTATTAACTTGACAATATATATTAATTTCTTGATGTGACATATGAAGCAATTAGGATTCTTTTTTTAATTAATGAATTTTACAATTAAAGTATGAATTTATTTTGTTACAAAAACTTTTTGAAATTCATACATAGTTTTACCATTGCACATATTTTCATGAGTTTTCCCTGAAACTTTTAAAAGTTAATTTACATTCATTCCCTAAGCATCATCACTGCATACAAAATGTCATTTCCCATCCAGAATACACTGCACAGTGGCTTAATCATGCATGTTCTCATCAATAATTTTCCATATATATATATATATATATATATATATATACACACACACACACACACATACACTTTTTTTAACCCCTATTTCTGACCCTCTGCCTTTTCCCATCCTCCTCCCACACTGGTGTCTACAATTGTTTTCCATCCCTTTTCCCCCCACATTTTATTGATCACACAATTTCTTATATAATCTAACTATTTTCAATAGCAAGTTCAGCTGATAATTTCAAGAAAAGCAGTTTTAACTTTAATAAATCAAAGAAATGCTAAGGAATTTTGCTTAACAGGTTAGAATTCTATTCAAATAGTAGGTACATGAACATATTGACAGCTCAGGACAAGATAAAAATCCTTAAAATAGGAAAACCAAGCCTAGAAGAAAATCAGCAATGTTTTAAGTCAAAAGTCATAAAATGCTATTTCACCAGTTCAGTCTCATGTACTTAATTTATCTTCTGTTGTAGTTTGATCTTCCCGATTAAATTCTGAGGTATAAAATTCAACTCCAGACTTGACCCTATGACTAAGTTGGCCATTTTCTTAGTTTTTGAATTCTTATTTCTGTGTGTCTGTATTTAATTTTCCTGGTATATCATTCCCCTGAGAACTTCTTGGAGATCTGGTCTGGTGTTGGTAAATTCTTTCATGTTTTGTTTATCTGAGAATGTTCTTGTCTTTTCTTCCCATATAAAGGATAATCTTTCTGGGTACAGTATTCTTGGTTGAAATTGCTTTTCCCTTAACACTTTGAATATATTTTCCCATTCTTTCCTCACTCGCATTGTTTCTGATGAGAAGACCACTGTTAGCCTGATGGGATATCCTTTGTAGGTAACTTGCTGTTTTTCTCTTGCCAATCTTGGTATCGTCTTTGTCTGTGGTTTTGGTCAATCTGGCTATAATGTGTCTTAGAGAAGATCTTCTTGGGTTGATTCTATTTGGGGTCCTTTGTATTTGTTGAGACTGGATCTTTGTGTGCCTCTCTAGGTTTGGAAAATTTTGTTGCATAATTTCATGAAATAGATTATCAATGCACTTATGAGTCTCTTCATTTTCTTGGATATCAATTATACAGATGTTTGGATATTTAGGGGTATCTAGTATTTCTCATATATTATTCTCCTTTTGGGGGGCAATTTTCTGTCTTCATGGTGGATTTTTCTAGGCCAGCAATTCTACTACATCTGAGATTCAATTTTCAGTATGATTTAGTCTGCTTTTAATACTTTCAAAGGAGACTTTGACTTCCTGTATTATAGCTTTCATCTCTAACAGGTCCCTTTGATTCTTTTGTAAAGTGTGTAATTCCTCTTTTAGATCTTGCAAGAATTTCCTCACCTCTTGGAACTCGTCAGCTCCTTTCTCCTGCCTCTTCTGCAGTTCATTGTCTCTCTTCTCTTCCATCTCTGTTAGCTTCATCATCATGAATATTCTAAATTCTTTATCAGACATTTCCATGATTTCCACTGAACTATCTGTGGATGAAGAGGAGTTATTCTTTTCCCTTGGAGGAGAGGTATTTTCTTGCTTTCTCATATTTCTTGTGGCCCTGTGGTGATTTCTCATCATCTGACGGATGGTGTGTTTCTTCCTAATTCTTGAAGTTCAATCTGAGCCTTCAGGAGCGTGCAGGAGGTGATTTGAAATATCTTTGCCGTTCCATCTTTATCCCTTTTGTGCAGCAGATTCAGTAGATATTGAGGAATATGTTAACCCTAATAGTATTTGGATGTTTGGCTCTGCTTCCCTTAGATCCATCACTCCAGTTTGTGGGCTGGAGGCTGAATTATTAGTAGAAAATCTTCATTTCTCTTTTTCCCTGAAACCACTAGTTCTCAGAAGCCACGGAGGAGTCTTCCTCTGAAGGCCTGCCCCTTGCTCCTCCTGGGTGGGAGCGCAATTAAGATTCTTAAACCTTCCCCACATCTCCACTTCTGTTTCATGAACTATTTATTATCATTCTATTATTTATTTTACCATTATCATTACCTGTAAATGTTACATTTTGCTCTATCATTCCCACCATTGCTTATTCTTAATTCAACTTTAAAGTTAGTCCAACATTTATCAACCTTTTGCAAATGGATTTTAGATGTTTGTAAATTTACAAACCTACACTAACTTTCAGTATTTGGATAGGATTTGCACTGCGCCTACAGGTTATTTTGTGTTCTCTTGGTCTTTATGCAGAGATTTCTTGCTTGTTCCCTTTGGAAACTTACTCATTGCTGAGTGGAGCCAGCTTTCTGCTGGTAATGCTGGGGCAGGTAATGGGGGGCAAAGAGGAGATGGGGAAAGCCTAAGCTTCTGCTTGGTTGGCTCAAACATGCCCTCGCCATTTGTTACTTCATTCAGGAACTTCCAGAAGTTGGGAAGCTCTGAGCCAAGCCCATTAAGCTGCAGGTGCTCTGTTTTTGAGATCTGGCCGTGGCTGTCAGTATTCACCCCTTCCCCTCTTGTTACTCAAGGCAGAAGGAGCAGCAGCAGTCACAGGGATTCTATTAGTATAGACGTTTCCATCAGTACTCCTCACTGCTGGGTCTCAGAGGGACATCCTGGGTGCCATGTGCTGTCCACATTCCGAGACCTCTTACTCCAGAGACTCACTGGATCTGCTTTTACTAACTTTAAACAAACTAACAAAACAATGACAACAACTTTCTGTGTGTGTGTATGTGTGTGTGTGTGTAATCCTCAATTTGTTCCAAAGAGGATTTAATGGAGTTTCAAAAAATAAAATTAAAAGGCCAAACATACCTGAAACGTATAAGTGAGGTACGAACATTTATTAGACACTAGCCACAGATCTGGGAAAGAGCTTCCTATAACTATGACTCTATTTCATAACTTAAAAAAGAAATCAATCAGAAGCTTTTCTTTTAAGAACTTCAGGTGTGGAAGGAATTAAAAAAGAAATTATAAAAGAATGTAGAGTTAAAAAAGGATTTTTTAACTGGGAGATTTAACGGGCTGGCAGGTGGCATGGTGGTTAAGGTGCTGAACTCCCACATGGCTGACTATGGTTTGAGTCCCTGATCTGGCTACTTGCTTTCTCACTTTCCCTCTCTCTCTCTCTCTGAACAAAGTAAATAATAATAATAATAATAAATAAATAAATAAATAAAATAACTCTTTAAAAATAAATTAGAAGAGTTATAAATTTTTATAGATGAAAGTAAAAATGAGTAAGAAGAAAAATACTGAAATTCAGATATATTGTCTTATATGAAAGAAAACAGTACTGACAAGTTGCATGTCAAACCCATATTCTTAATTATGCCAATTTTTTAAAATCTAGCATTGATTCATTTTGTAAAGTAAAATAACTTTTGCTAATCTGTTAACTTTTATGTAGCTGTTTAATATTTTGGATTAAAAATACATTTGACTTAAATAAATACAACAGTATTGGTTGTATTTATTTCTGGATCTCACTTAATATATAACTTTTTCTTTCACACTCATATGCTTATCAAATAGCAACAGGTGTCCGAGTTTACAAATACCAGCAACATGCCCAGAAATAATTGGAGCATAATAAACATTGATGTATTGGTGTTAGTTGTAGGTTATTTACTCTGTTCAATTTGACACTTGGTAGAGGCAAGAAAGTCTCTGTCCTAACAGACTAGTTCTTTGAATTCAACAGTCTATTTGGCTTTTTAAAATAATTACATGTGCTATAAATATTAATTTGTCCAAAAATTTAAGGCATTTTCACATATACACCCCTTTTTTTCTAGTACTGCATTCCAGGTTGACTTTCAGAGTAATTAATCTACAATGTCACATATCTGCATCCCTTAGACACATCATTTCTAGAATGTGCACCAGTGAACAAATGAAGAAATGAACACATGTACATATATACTGAATATCCATCAGCCCAAAGGGAAGGTCACCATCATACCAAAATCACAGCCAGATTAAGTGAGCTAACTAGGGTTGCTATGGTGAATTCATCATTCACCCTAGCTTCCCTCTTCCTTCTGTATGCTTAGTAAGAGATCGTCTTTCTTGTCCTGGAAGATGCTATAAAGTGTTAAGTGAAGTTCTACATAGTGTTCAGTACAGAATCTAAAACTTGAGTTCTTGTTCAGTTATTGCTTTCTAATATTTAATCCCTGGACTGAGAGCCACATGTAGACTTGGGGTTGTGGTTCTATTTGAACCTGATGCTAGCCTCACAGCCATACATATAATAATAATGACACAGCAGTGATGAACACCTATAACACTTTGCAGCTTTGACATGCATTCACAGTGATTATTTCATTTGATTTGCTATTCCGCAAATATTTGTTTAGCACGTGGACTAAATGCTAGGCAGTTTGGCAGCACAGCTGTTGTTATCCCCATGTGAGAAAACAAATACAGATGTTAAGGGAAATGTCCAGGATCATGTATCCACCAGGTGTTGGAGCCAGCCGCTGCCCCTGAGCTCCCTGCTGAGGCAGTGCAGGGATTAAGAGCAGACTTGGTGGCATGCTTCACTAGTTTGGATATCAGTTCTGCCATGTTCTAGCTGTTTGACCTTCAACTAATTACTTAACCTCTGTGTGCTATGGTTTGTTGTGAGGGGATTAAGTGTATTCATAAAATACTTCGAAGCAGGTAGGCAATAAGAACTCAGTAAGAGTTTGGTCTTATTATTTGGTGCTTAGTCGAGTATTGTTTGGCTGCATTGTGCGACCCAACCCAATACAGGTGAAGACTCCTCTTTCTTTCTGGTGGGATTTTTCAGTAGTTTGTAACTGCCAACTTCACTTGACACAACCACTGCACATCTGTTCTCTGACCTGTGTGACTAAAATGGACCATCTGGAATATTGGGGCTTGTAAATGCCACTCACGGTTTTATACTCCTCTTCTAGAACACTAGGAAATTAAACCAAACCATATATGAAGAGATTACTGGGACCAGCAGTTAGCTTAATGGCTATGTCGCTGGACTCCCATGTAGTCGACCGCGGTTCGAGTCCCGGACCCGGTGGCTTAAAACTCACGCCAGGTGCGTGTGAGTGTGTGCCCAAGATCCCGAGAGGAGAACGGAGGAGAAGGGATTGCGGCATGGCCATCCCCCCTGGGGGTGATTTCTCGCTTTCTGTCTATCTGTCTGGCGAGCGCATACGCCCTATAGCAAAGCAGTTAGCTTAATGGCTATGTCGCTGGACTCCCATGTAGTCGACCGCGGTTCGAGTCCCGGACCCGGTGGCTTAAAACTCACGCCAGGTGCGTGTGAGTGTGTGCCCAAGATCCCGAGAGGAGAACGGAGGAGAAGGGATTGCGGCATGGCCATCCCCCCTGGGGGTGATTTCTCGCTTTCTGTCTATCTGTCTGGTGAGCGCATACGCCCTATAGCAAAAACCTCTCAAAAAAAAAAAAGAAAGAGAGATTATTAACAAGAGACTCTTTGAAGAAAGGTCCAGTAAAAAAGCCTTTTTATAATATAATTGCAAGAAAAAAATTTAAGGGTAACATGAATTTTGTTCCCTTAATATTCGCAAGGGCTGGTATAATTTGAAGTGTCTGAAAGACCAATGGTTTCTGCTATCACTCTGAAATTACCTGGTGAGAAATGCAACATGTCTAACCATTGGGTCTCTCCCAGAAATCCATTATTAAAGCTCTTCAATTAATACAAGCGAATTTTAAATTTATTGTGCTTTTGTTGTTGTTGTATAATTTTTGCCAAAAGGCACAAGTGCTTGCTGGAGAGAGAGGGAAGAAAGGAGAGAGAGTGTATGAGTGAGCACTCCTCATGGAGAATGGTCACACTGCAATCCCTCCTCCTCCATTTCTCCCTTCAGGATTTGCGTGTGCACACATGCCCAGCGTGTTTCTCAAGCCACCAGATCTGGGACTCAAGCTGCAGTTGACCATGTGGGATCTAGCTGCTTTAACCACCATGCCACGAGGTGGTCCTATTTTTATTTTTTTAATGGTCCTGGAATAAACACTCTAATCCACTCTGAAAATTTGAACACTGATTATGTGAGTATCTGATAACAGTATCTATTTTTATATCTAAATTTTTTTATTCAAAGTAATGTAATAGGGGAGTTTACTTAATCCATAACATAAAAACTGAAGCAAAAAGTTTTGAAACAGACATAGATTTTCATCTCATTACACAGAGTTCGGTTTGTTTGTTGAATCCCAGACAGATCAGTGACCGCACTTTACTGTGAATTTTCATCCTACAGAGCTTAAACATCTTCCAGAACCTGAATAAGCGGCAGTACGAAACAGTTATGCATCTGTTTGAGGTTGCCATAATAGCAACGGACCTGGCTCTGTACTTCAAGTAAGTACACAATTCTGCACAGCAGATGCCGTGAACTCTGTGTGGGTCTACTTCCCACAAATCAACTAGTGCACTGAAGTGGAAAGGCATTTACTCACACACGCACGCACGCATGTTCTTGCTTGTTCTACTTCTAGACTATCAGTCAGAACACTCCCAAGATAGATGCCTGGCAGTGGATTTATGAGACAGTTGGGAACACATTTTAAAAACGTAGGCCCCTAAGGTTAAGTCGTTTGTTATCTGAAAAAGTTTGAATAGAAGAATATGCTGTAAAGTTTGTGCACTGTCAGAAAAATAAGGCCAAGAAACCTCATAAGATGGTTGTTTTTCCTCCTGGCTAATGCAGTATGGTTCAGAATCTGGTACTTAGCATTTGAAGTTTAATAGTCTTGGTGACACTGATGCACATTGATCCAATTCATGATCCTCCGTCACACACAGCAGAGTTCTGGCCTGTGTACAATAAATACTGCCAAGGAGACCAGGAACTCTGAGTAGCCACGTATTTTCTTATAAGTGAACTATAAAGTCGTCTGGTGAAAATGGAACAGAACAACGTGAACTAGTTATAGAAGCCAAATACCAGTGACTTGGGCATTGTCACATTATGCCTTTCTGATCCTCCTTAAACATTTAATTATTAAATAGTTGAAACACAAAGACAAATAGATGAATATAATGGACACCCAAGTCATAACCCATTTCCAACAACTGCTAAATTTTGCCATATTTCCTTCAGATCTCATCTCATTTTTTGTTAATTGCCAGAGGGTGAATGTACTTTCCAGAGAGAGAGCGTGAGAGAGAAAGCATCCTCCAGAGGGTGTGTTCACACCACAGTATCTCCTCCACTTTTCCATCAGCATCTAGGGTATTCATACACCCATGCCTGGTGTATTTTTTCAAGCTACCAGGGCTGGGACTTGAACTCCATTTTTGGCCATGTGGAATTCAGCCCCCTTAACCACTGGCCCACAGAGGTAAAGAGGTCTCATTTCTTTTTTTTAAGAATTATTTTATTTAACTTTATTTATTTATTTTAATTTGAGAGGGACAAAGTGAGAGAAAGAAACTAAGCAAGCAAGCCGCCAGGTCTAGGACTCAAACTGCAGTTGGCCATGTGGGACTCCAGAGCCCTTAAACACCACGCCACCTGCTGGCCTCCAGATCTCATTTTTTTAAAGAGGAAAGATTAGCAATACAATTGAGGCATTCCACCCCAACCTCACTTTGAAAATCTTTTCCCTTCTTCCCCAAAAGATACTCATATCTGAGGTTGATCTGTATTCATCTTCTCCATCCATGTTTGTATATGGTATTAGTATGGTTTAAAACTTTCCATAAATCATAAATCATATACTGTCTGTCAATCCTTTCTGCAACTTGTTTTTCTCATATGACCATTATGTTTCCAAGATTTATTCTTAGTAATAACTGCAGACCATGCATTTTAACTGTAGAAAGCAGTCAACTGTTGAATACATCATTAATTTACCCATTCTTCTATGCATGGGCATGTAGATGGTTTCCAATTCGTCATCACTGCCTACAATGCCACACTGTATGTCCTTGTACACGTATGAGTGACTTCGTGGCACGTTCTAGAAATGAGAGTGCTCTGGGGCTTGTATATTTTCAGTTAATGTCACGTTACAAAACTGCACTTCTGAGTAGTTACGCCAATTTACACATCCACCTCAGTGTCCAGGACTTCTGTTATCCCATACTGGAAATCCTCTTGACCTGGGGACATTTCAAATTTATCCTGGTATGAAATGAATGTCAGATAGTGCCTTATTGCTCAAGTTTGTGTCTTCTGGATGAACAATGCGATCAAGCACTGCTGTGTTGGGGTTCTCAGTTTTGGTTGGTCATATGTGCTGCAGTATCTTCCCACAATCTGTGACCTCCATGTTTATGTTATGGTCTCTTTATCTCATATGTAACTGTTAGTTTTAATGTATTCAAATTTATCCGTTTCTTTCCCCCCTCTGTGATCTATACATTTTCTGTCTTAAGCCCTTTCTGCATCATTCCCTGTCTTCCCGTCGCCCCCTAGAGCCTGCCATGTGGGCATCTCAATGCAAAGCGGGAACACGAAGTCTAAAAACGTGCATTTCTGATACCTTTCACCCTGTTTTTATACGCTACAGTTATTGCACAGCCTTATTCTCTCTTCTAGGAAAAGAACCATGTTTCAAAAAATTGTTGATGCCTGTGAACAAATGAATACTGAAGAAGAAGCCATCAAATATGTAACCATTGATCCAACCAAAAAAGAGATTATCATGTGAGTAATCAAAATGGTATTTCTCTTTTGGCCAAAAAAATAAAATTGTATCTTTCTATTTGAACAAATTTTGTTTTCTTCCTAAGGGCAATGATGATGACGGCTTGTGACTTGTCTGCTATAACCAAGCCCTGGGAGGTACAGAGCCAGGCGAGTCCAGTTACAATTTCTTTCCTGTCACACTCCCAGGCCCCATGTCAAAGTCCACAAAGAGATCGCTGGTAACCTCAGAAGTTTATTCTGACAAATTACAAACATTGGTAAGGTGATAGGTCACTCCATCAGGCCCTAGAACAAGCCAGATGGAACTTTGGAAAAATAATAATGCTTGAAAGAATTCCTTATCACCAAACAGGCTGTAAAAATTGGAGGTAAAATTATCCAGGGTATGTCTCTGTTTTCAACAGTGGACTAAGTGAGAACATAGTCAGGGTGGATCATCAGTGCTTCCCTCTAACAAGCGCCCAATAGCAAAAAAAAAACAAAAACAAAGAGGAAAAGGCAAAACTACTTTATCCTGCACTCCCCTGGCCTCAACTCTCTCGAGGGCTGTGTCCTTCAGGGGACTCTTGGGGTCCCAGGAATGAGCAACTCTAACCCAGAGCATCAGGTTCAAACTTTGCAGGCAAACTTCCATGACATGTCGCTACCTGCCCCTGAATTCACCGTCCCAGGATGGTTCCAGCATCGTCTCCCTGCCATGCCCCTCCAAGCTCCTACTCTGCAAGCCCCATTTTATCCCCACATGTCTTCCCCTCTGTCTGAGCGGACAAAGCATGGTTCGTTCTCATTGATCCGGCACACATGCGCACTCCCTCCTCGCGATACTTACCTTTGTCCCTGCTCCTTGACCCACACATTTATACTATTATTGGTAGGCACTGAACTGCACAGTTTACTTCACTGTCTTCATTTCTAACATTTTAAAGAATAAGGTCACTTCTTACTCCTCTTGGCAAGCCTGACTCATGCCAGTGTGAGGCACCTAATAGGTGTTCAATGAACTTGATAGATATTGTGAGTTTCTCTCTTTTTTTTTTTTTTTTTGGGGGGTTTTTTTTTTTAGGGCATTTTTTGTTTCTGAATTTTTTTTTTTCATTTACATTCATTCCCT
>NW_006159692.1:5520518-5523259 GCF_000334495.1 Tupaia belangeri chinensis
CCCTACTCCTCCATGCTCCTCTCGGGATCTTGGTCATGTGTGCATGTTTAAGCCACTGGGTCTGGGACTCAAACCACAGTCGACTACATGGAAGTTCAGCCACATAGCCATTACGCCAACTGCCAATATTGTGAGTTTTTTAATGGCATAATTAACCCTTGATTATACTCATGTTGTAATCAGGTAAAGCTCTGCACCAACCTAGGTGAGCGCGTATTGTGTGTGCACACGAGTGCACACAGGTGTAAGCTAGACGCTAACAGAGCAGCAGAATGAAGGACCTGGGCAGGGTTAGGGCATGAAGCTCAATGTCTAACGGAATTAAACACCTTCCTATTTTCCCTTTTTTACTGTTGAGAAATAGCAGCAACTTACATATAGGAGACAGGACTTCCAAAATAAGTCTAGAAATAAGAGGAAAATGTTTCTCCCCCCCCCCATTTCAATATAATCTGTAAATGGCATCCTTTAAAAACTTAAGAGTATCTGGGCTGACCACAGCCCAAGCACCGACTGCTTCTCTATCCTGAATTGTTGCGCTCAGTAATAAAACCTGAGTTAGCTGCGATAAGGTGGACTCAGTGAACCGATCCTTTCTCATTTGCAGGTAGCACTTCTGGTTGCGAATGAATTTTGGGAACAAGGAGACCTGGAGAGAACAGTGCTGCAGCAACAGCCGATTGTAAAGACCTGACATGCAGATGCATTGCTTGTTGAAAATTACTGGTACAGTCTCTTTTGCTCACTAAATCTTAGAAAATGATCTTTACAAGATTTCTTTCTCTTTCTAGCCTATGATGGACAGAAATAAAAGAGATGAACTACCTAAACTTCAAGTTGGATTTATTGATTTTGTTTGTACTTTTGTATATAAGGTAAGTCAATGAATCATTTGAATGAAAGACATAATCACTTGGGTGAGAATTTTTTCTTTCTTTTGGAGAGGTTTCTGCTATCGGGCGTGTGCGCTTGCCAGAAAGACAGAGAGACAGAGAGGGACAGAAAGCGAGAAATCAACCCCCGGGGGGATGGCCATGCCGCAATCCCTTCCCCTCCATTCTCCTCTTGGGATCTTGGGCACGCACGCACACGCACCCGGTGTGAGTTTAAGTCACCCGGTCCAGGACTCGAACCACGGTCAACTACATGGGAGTCCCACAGTGTAGCCATTACACCAACTGCTAATTGTAACCAAACTTCTAATTGTAACCAAAATAAGTCATCCAAATGGAAAACCATTAGGGTGCTGTCTAAGTTTACCCTCATCTCATTCAGTGGTGGAATGGAAGCCTTTGCCAGCCTCAAAGTCCCTGAGCTAAGCTCACCCCTGCCCCCCTGAGCATCCTAGCAATTCTTTATGGCTCTTTCTTGGCCTAAGAAAAAAACCTGACAATCAACTACGTAATTTAAGTAGTTTTTGATATACCATTTCTCTAGGAGTTCTCACGGTTTCACAAAGAAATCACACCTATGCTGAGTGGTCTCCAGAATAACAGAGTGGAATGGAAATCGCTAGCTGATGAGTACGATGAGAAGATGAAGAAAATTGAAGAGGAGATGAAAAAGCAGGAAGAAGGGAATGCGGCTGAAAAAGGTAAGATGGCACCTGCCCTGGGTAAAGTGGCCAGAGGTTGGGCTGCGCTTCCCATCATGTGACAAAGGCAGGGAAAGTAAATGCAAACAGGAAACCTGCTTTACTGGGGCAGACTAATTCCCCCATGCCAGGTATCTGATGGTAACTCCAGGTAGAACTGACTGGTCCAGTTGAACTAGAGGTCGGAGCCAGGTTTCTTCATCCTTCCAGATGGTGGCTCCTTAGGCAACACTGGAGAACCCTAGGTTTTGGGGAATAATATGAAAACTATAGGATCGGGGAGGGGTGAAAAAGCAGTTTTGGTCCTGATTATTATGCACTAGCTGACTTTGGGCAACTTGCTTGACTTCAGCTTAATATTCTTTTTCTAATGAGAAGGTTTTACAGATGCAGATCACCCAGTGTGTAAGATAAAGCTGGTCAACTGAATGGGGTGACTTGGAGTATACTCCAGAACTTTTCTGCCCCCACGTATTGCCACAGGCTATGATGTTTTCCTAAAGTCACTCTATCAGGTTTAACATCATTTGCAAAAAGCCTCTGTTAAACTGCTTAAGATCAACTATTAGTTCATCATATGACCCAAATGTCATCTTGAAAGTAGAGTACTAGTTCTTGGCTATGTAAAGAATTCTTATTAACAAAGAGATCATCTCTATGTGGAAAAGCCTTGAGAGCAAAGACCTTCTTTTTAAGTGGTTCCACTGTGTTTAGTGGAATTTTAAACAATTTATAGAGGGAGAAGGTATTTAAGTTAAGGATGTCCTTTAGCAGATTAAAAATGGGTTTCTGACTCCTTGCTATCTATTCACTTGTGAATTTACTGGGTTTCTATTCTGCACAAGACCTGGAGTTAGGCAGGCCCTGGGGAAAGATGGGGCCCTTATCTTGAAGAGGTTACCAGCTGGTCAGGGACTAGAAAAGCAATCCACGCACAGATGATGCCTGTGAGTCAGAGAAAGCAGGTGTGTGCTGGGGTCAGGGGAAGGCTTTCCTGAAGCAGCTTACACTAACGTCTCAAGACGGTAAGCTTGGGCTGACGGGGGATGGGGGGGCTGAAAAACTACTTACTTATCTTAGAAAGTAAGCTACATTTCTAAACGCCAACTGTAATACAGTGTTAAACTGCTTCAAAAACTTGAAGTTG
>NW_006159692.1:5523412-5546618 GCF_000334495.1 Tupaia belangeri chinensis
GAAAGAGCAGAACACACAAAGGTACTGAAGTGGAAATTAGCTCAGTGCAACTGAAGAACTTACAAGCTGGTGGAGCTGGAGTCTAGCGCATAGGCAGAGCAGAGGAGCAGACAAGGTTGGTGGTCCAGGCAGCTAGCGGACAGCACCCAGAGCTGGGCCTCAGAGACCTCGCAAAGGCAAAGGACTTTCTAGTCTCCCATGGTCATTAGAGGGATTTAAACAGGAAAGTGGGAAGATCCGATTTGCGCTTCAAAAAGATTTTTATTGAGCAAGTGAAAAGTGCGGCCATTCTTAGTACTATTAAACTCAGCCTTTATCTCAGTTTTGTGATGGAGAGACTATTAGGTCCTTGAAGAGGCTCCAGACATTTCCTTTTAATCGCTTATTTGGTATGGATTTTCCATACTTTACTAGCCTGAACATTCTCTGAATTTTTTCCTATTACACCAAGAAGTCTGTGGACTATGAGCATTATTTAGCATCCCGACATCAAACCTGTCTGAAGCTCAGATTCCCAGCTTAGAGTCTTGGGGAGAAAATGCGAATGTTCCCTGGCTAACCACTAACCGGGTTCTATTCTTTACATGGGCCAATTCTGAATATGAGTCCAACCTTTTAAATGGCCAGGCCCTTAGTTCTTGCTCTAGGTTAAAGTGACTAAGTAGGCTATTCAGTCACAGTAGTATCCTGAGTGTTAGAACAAAAACCTCTCCCCACCGCCGCGTAACACTGCTGTTCTTCTCACTAGCTGCCGAAGACGCAGGTGCTGCTGCCGCTGCCGCCGATGACAAAAAGTCCAAAACGTGTCTAATGTTGTGACAGAATCCAACTGGCCTGAATGTCAATGCCATTCTACTTTCAAAGAATGAAAAACACTCAAAAGAACTTAAACAAACTTCATTCAGCAAACCATCAAGTAACAGAGTAAGAGGATTTCCAGAAAAACTGTCTTATGATTGTCAAGAAAATATATATTACTAGCCTGAAAACCCTGAGGGTAAAATAAAGTTCAACAAAAGTGTAAAATAAGAGAAAAATAGGTGTATTTTTGGTGCCAATTTATTTTAAATTAAAAAAAATGCAATACTGACATTAGTCACAAATTCTTTTTTAAAAAGTTATTAATTGCACGATTTATTTGCTGAGACTGCCATTACAAAGTACCACAGACTAGATGGTTTAAATTAAGAGAAATTCATTTCCTCTCAGTTCAGAGGCCTCGGTTCACAATAGAGGTGTCAGCAGGGTTGGTTTCCCATAGGCCTTCTCTACTGGGTTTGTAAATAGGCAACCCATTTCCTCCCTACCCCCTTCAGAGGGACTTTCTGGGTGTGTCTGTTCCTAATCTCCCTTTGTAAGGACACCCGGGGTTCTGGATTAGAGCCCACCCATGTGACCTCATGTTAATCTTAATGACCTCCTTCACCGCTCTGGGTCTCCAAATAGTCACATTCCAAAGGGCTGGGGATTAGGACTTCAACATACAATATATCTGGGGTTGAGGTCATAATATTCATAACTGATTTTATCAACACATCTCAGTGCAAGAGTAAATGCAGAATAGAAAAATAATGTACATAAACGCACACACACAAAAAGTAAAAAGGATGTCAAATGTTACTCCATCTGAAATGCTTATCATCAAAGACCTCTATTTTCACCCTTGATAATAGAATAATGAAGACCACATCATTTTTTTGTGTTTGTTTTAAAATTGTATTGCTAGAGGGTCCATGAAGAAAGAAAGAAGAGAAAGTGAGAAATCACCCTCAGGGGATGGTTACACTGCAATCCCTTCTCCAGTCTCCTTGAGATTTTGGGTATGCATACGTGTGTGTGTGTGTGTGTGTGTGTGTGTGTGTGTGTGTCTGTGTGTGTGTGTGTGTTTTTTCAAGCTGCCAGATCCAGGGCTCAAACCATACAGTCAGCCATGTGGGCTCCAATGCCTGAGCCTCCATGCCACCTGCTAGTCCAAGACCACACCATTTCTGTCCATCTACAAAAACTATATCTTTGTCCTACATCCCTCCTTTGGAGTTTGAAATAAATTATTTTGTTATGTGAAACTATGAATTATTTTTAACAATCAAAACTATTCTCATGGAAAGAATGCTCAGTTTATAAGTCACTAATTGGATAATCCTAAAGCAGGTAAATCAGCTAATAAATATGCATTATTAAGAAGCATGCAATTTGATTATGTAAGAATTTCATTATCAAAAGCAGTTTAGAACGACTTCAACAGAGATTACTTTAAGAAAATAACTAACAGAACTGTCTACCAGTCATTCTAAATATTAAACTGGGGCCAGCTGATGACCTGGTGGTTAATGCAGTTAAATTTCACATGGCTATGGTTCAAGTCCCAGACCCTGCATCTTGAGAACATGATGGCTGTGTATGCGTGTGTGCCCAGAATCCTGAAAGGAAGAAAAGATGGAGAAGGGATTATGGCATAACATGCTCCATGGGGGTACTTTCTTGCTTTCTCTTTTTTTCTCTCCTTCCACCTCCCCTGCGAATGATGGGCCCTCTGGCAATTTAAGTAAAAATTAAATTGTTAGGAGAAATTAAGAATAATCACCTAGTGTATGTCTATCTGGATAGCAGAGAAATTTAAGATTTCTTCTTTTACTTATCCATAATCATAGACAGAATTAGAGAACAGAAGAGTAACAGTTATGCCATCTATTTTGCCATAGATTTTGTCAAAACATACCTCAATTATAATTGAAGATTTAAGAACCTCAAGTGTATCTTGTATACAAGATAATGTTGGGAACCAGCAGTTAGCGTAATGGCTATGTCGCTGGACTCCCACGTAGTCGACCGCGGTTCGTGTCCCGGACCCGGTGGCTTAAAACTCACGCCGGGCGCGTGTGCGTGCGTGCCCAAGATCCCGAGAGGAGAATGGAGGAGAAGGGATTGCGGCGTGACCATCCCCCCTGGGGGGTGATTTCTCGCTTTCTGTCTCTATGTCTCTCTCTGTCTGTCTGGCGAGCGCATGCGCCCTACAGTGAAAATCTCTCAAAAAAAAAAAAAAAAAAAGATAATGTTCAAGTTTAAGCAGCCAAAAACTAAATGATCACTAACTGTATTTTACAAGTTAGGTACTTAGAATCATTGGAATGTCAGATTCGAGGAGGGATTTCCGTCTGTCTGCTTTGTTCACAACCGTCTTGGTACCAGTGCCTGGTCAAAGGTAGGCACCCACATTGGGCACAAACGAATATATTTATTTGAGTCACGGTGAGGACAGGCAGGTCCTCGTGAGGGATGACGGAGTCACACGCACACTCGAGTGACTGCTGCTCACTGAGGTATCACCCTGAGCAAGTGAGTCACGTGCTCCCTCAGTGCCAGCGTTTAATTACACCAATCTGAAGCTCTACCTCTAGGGTGACGACTGTCTAAAACCCACCTAAGAAACTGTTCCCTTAGCCTTATGTAATTTGGGATCCCGAAAAATCACTTAGCTAAAACAACTTCCCCTCCTCGTCACTGAAACAGCATTATGGTCAAAAAAATGCCACCCTGGAAGGTGTGTGGAAGGTAGAAGGTGTGAGGAGGTGTCGCTTCACATGGGCTGGACGGCTGTGCGAGGGCCTGAACTATTACTCTCATCTTCGAGGACTTTTCAAGACTCCTTAAACCTGTAACTTCCATTATCTGCCAGGTGTATGAATGGATTAAGTGTTGTGATTTTATATAATGACCTCAATTTATAAATGAACCTGATGTCATAAACCATGCGTGTGAGATCAAATACATAGATTCTTAAAATAGTCTTCCTACTTGTTATTTTGCAAGAATTTTATTTTCTAAAAACTACTAAACTATTAATATTTTTATCCTAAGGATGTTGAATTACATACATTCTGCTACATATATCAATTTTGCTGCTGGACATTTCAAACACTTTTTCCTCAGAAATCGAGATTCCTTTTTATTCTCTATAAACAGATTTAAAAAACAAAACACTTTTTTTCAGTAACTGAGAGGACTGTCACACAATGTTTAACAACAAACCGCAAACTGATCTGCTGTTTTCTGAGAGTTCAGAAAGAGTTGCATAATTAATTCCTAGACAGTTCCTTCAGAGCAACACTGAGTACAGAGTCTCATACGTAACAGACCTGACGAGCACTTGTGGAATTAATGAATAACAACTATTTAATCAAAGAAAAATCTCAGGTCAGTCTTGGTGGTTAAGGCAGCTGGATCCCACATACCCAACCACGTAGTTTGAGTCCTGAACACAGTGGTTTGATAGACATGCCAGGCATGTGTGCTTGAAAGCCCAAAATTCAAAAAGAAGGGAGAGAGAGAGAAGGGACTGAGGCAGGACCATTCCCCATAGTGGGATGCTTTCTCACTTTCCCTCCCTCTCTCGGTCTCCTTCTCTCTTTGGTGAGCACACATGCTCTCTGACAAACTTAAAAAAAAATTTCTCAGATACTACCGACTTTAAAAATAGACACTAAATTACTGTACTTATTTTGCAGTTTATTGCCAATGATTCCATGTTTAAATGTCATTTAAAATAGTGTATCTTCAATAAAGTAACTGATATGTTAAGATAATTTTCTACATGTTCTATCTCTTATTAAGAATCTTCTTGGGACCAGCAGTTGGCATAATGGCTATGTTGCTGGACTCCCATGTAGTCGACCGCGGTTCGAGTCCCGGACCTGGCAGCTTAAACTCACGCTGGGCACGTGTGCGTGCGTGCCCAGGATCCTGAGAGGAAAATGGAAGAGAAGGAACTGCGGTGTGGCCATCCCCCCGGGGGGGTGATTTCTTGCTTTCTGTCTCTCTGTGTTTTTCTGGCAAGCACACGTGCCCTATAGCAAAAACCTCTCAAAAAAAAAAAAAAAACTCTTCTTTATTCATCTATTTACTCTTTATAATAAAGTAGGTCTTTAAGAAATCAATAAATACTTCTGAAATTTTGATTTTTGAACAACTGAAACATATGAACCTTTTCTACAAAAACCTACATAGACACAGAAGTCTACAAGAGAGGTTCCAGAAAGGTCTGAATCTCCTGAAGCTCAGGAAGTCACACTTACAATATACCCCTGCAAACACAAATATTCATGTTTTCATGAGCACATCTGAGACAACTCTAGGCACACAGCATTAGCCAGTTAATTATTTTATTGTATAATCTCTGTTGGGAAGTCAATTTTGTGAATACATCCACTGTTTTTGACTACTGGGACCTCATGGGCTCCCTGTGGGAGTAATTTACTTTTTAGTAAATTAACTGCAGACTAGAAAGTCACATTTGATTATAACAAATGGCATGTCAGAAGGAAGCAAAAGACAAAAAACAAAAACAAAGGCAGCCTGAAGTAGGTGGGAATGGGAAAGCAGGTGCTTATGAGAGGTGCCGGCATACCAAAGGGAAGGGGAAAGGCTGACGACCTACTCCATCTACTTTGTCATTTTTGTGGGATCCCTAGAATCCAAGTAACTTAAAATAATTCAGGCAAGAGAATATAAATACAAATCCATTTTTTTAAAAAAAACACTACAGGGTCCAACAGGGGGTGTGGCGGTTAAGGTGCTCAATTCCCACATAGCTGACTATGGCTCGAGTTCCAGACCTGGCAACTTAAAAATCACACCAGGTGCATGTGCATGCGTGCCCAAAATCTTGAGGGAGAACAGAGGAGTAAGGATTGCAGTATGACCACCCCCCATGTGGGGGGGTAATTTCTCACTTTCTCTCTCACTGTCTCTCTCTGTCTCACTCTGGCAAGTGCATACCCCATACGGCAAAAATCAAACCAAACAAAAACAAAACAAAAAATAAGTAGAGCAATTTGACCCACATGGGAAAGGTCCTGGGTTCATGTCCCAGGACCTCACTGAGCATGTGGGGTGGGGGCTGAATTACAGGGCAAAAACCCTGTTGGAGTTGCTTACCTCTCTTGTTCTCTCTCTCATGAGATAAATAAGTGAATAAGCATTATTTTTTTTTCAAAAAGGAAAAGAACTAATGAATTTATAAAGCATCCAACATCCTGAGAATAGCTCCATTTTTATTCCCAAAGACAAACCACTGAAGTTGTAACTTGCATATAAAACTTTATGAAGTTTCAAAACGTACTCTCACACTAAGGAATATAGGCTCCTCTCTTCCGTCTCACAGAAACAAATCCTGAAAATACTCATCAAATTCTTCTTCCCTAGTTAAAAGAAAACAAATACATAGTGATTAAAATTATGGAGTAAAAAAGTTACTAAGTGATACATGATGAGATTAATACACAAAATAATTCAGCATATTCACTGAGCCTTCTATATGTTAATGTATTTCCAGGATTCACCTAAGGGATAATTCTTAGTTTCTAGAATAATCATAACAATACCGACCGATTAAAATGGAAACATTTCATGTTAGCACCTTTCCCTAAATGTAGACTCCAGGATTTTGCTTCCAAGTACTTTGTAAAATGTCATTGTCTCACTCTCTTTCTTTTTTTCAGTTCACTTTATACTATCTCTATTTAGTCTCATTTCAAACTAAAGCCTACTCAAGAAAGGAATAAAAAATAAACGACCTTTAAAGGAAGACACAAGTCTTACTCATAGGAATGGAGAAAATCTGCTTGGGCTATAATTTTTTTTTATTACTCTGAGTATAGTAAATGTGTATTTGTAGCAGTAAAGATGATTTCTAAACAAAGAATAGATTGTGGAAGGAGAAATTAGATTATAATGCATCAAAGTGCTATGAAAACTACAGTGCTAGGAGCCAGAAACAGTGCAAACGTGGCTTTCAGGTGAGGCAGTGCTCAATCCCGGATCTGTACTTATCCCTGGCTGTGTGAGCGAGGTACTAAGCTTTTCCCAACTTAATTTTCTCATGTGTAAAATGAAGATAATTACAGTTTCTCAGAGACCTGCGAGGATGAAATGAATGTGCGTTGCTTTCCATCCTTTTGGGAACAGGGAATCAAGCTGGATATTAAAAATTAGCCTACCAGTCTCTTTAGAAAATGTTCTTTCAGGCCAGAGAGTCAAAATAGGACTCGGTCATTTGATTTTAAATAATTGAAAATGTCATCCCAACCATGTTCAAATTTAAAGAAAAAAATTAATTACAGAATCAAAGTTGATTAAGGAATATCTACAATTTGGCATTCCCCATGCTACCAGTTTTTCTAGCCCAACAGTAAAATGCGGTAAGATTTTTTAAAAATATAGTAAGAACTTAAATATATATAATTGGTTGAATCCCTGTATGGACTTTATCAATATCAAAAGAGTTGAATGCATATTTTGTTCTATGAAACTTCTCATATAATTTATCCAGGCAGCCTTCATGCCTAAGACGGTAAACTAACTCTAATAGCTACTGTGTTATTCTCAGCTATGAAGCTCTTCAAGGAGAAGTGACCCATGCATGATTGAGAGTTTTAATAGCTTTTTAATAATCTGATCAATAATAACCATACTTTGCGAATTTTTCATTTGGCAGGGAAAAAAAAGGTTAAAGTCATGAAAAAAGAGAAAAAAGTAACCTTGTTTTAAAATCTCTTAGCATCTGGGAACCAGCAGTTAGCGTAATGGCTATGTCGCTGGACTCCCACGTAGTCTACCACAGTTCGCATCCCGGACCCGGTGGCTTAAAACTCATGCCGGGCGCGTGTGCGTGCGTGCCCAAGATCCCGAGAGGAGAAGGGAGGAGAAGGGATTGCGGTGTGACCGTCCCCCCTGGGGGGTGATTTCTCGCTTTCTGTCTCTGTGTCTCTCTCTGTCTGTCGGGCGAAAGCACGCACCCTATAGCGAAAACCTCTCAAAAAAAAAAAAACTCTTAGCATCATGCCTGAATTCCATTACACTGAGAATATATCATTTGCAGAATGTTTTAGTGAGTTTACATTAACGAATTATAGTTGATTCTACAAGTTTCTATTATGAACCAATCTGACAAGGAACCGACAAAATGGAACTGAAATTTACTGAACTGACTCAGTATATTTGTAGCTATTTTAACAGTTGTTTTCTTAAAAAAAAACCTTCTTCACTTAATCTTCACAATAAAATGTAGGTGATAGGTATCACCCCATCCTTTTTAACAGGTAAAGTTCAGGTGGGAAACATCCCAGCAAAATGACAAGGGCCAGGAACATTCCAGCCCACCTTAGGCACCACTTCTTTACCGACACAGAGCAGAGGAGGAGTGCACTGCGCTGCCTGTCTCAGGGCGAAGAGGGTCCTGGCAGGGACACTTGTATTCCTGCACAAATGCTCCCAGGGCTCCTTTGTGTGAGTTTATGACCATCACAATGTCATGAACTAGGCTACTCTGCAGCTGGCGAAAGGCCTCTCTGAGGGAATCTAAGCAAGGACTAGAGGGTCATCTGTTAGGATGAGACTTATTCGCCACATTGGCTGATCACGGCCACAAACGATGTCTGAGAACAAACTCTCATCTCACCAGGCTAGGAAGTCCTTGGTATTAAATAGACACGATGTTCAATTTTCTCTTGAACTATTATTAAAAATAGCCATGACCATGATTTTCTAAATCGATTTTTAAAGGGTATATACTGCCTATTAATATGAGTACTTACTGTGATTTTTCATCTGTTTCTGGGAGTGGACCTTTCCAAAGTTCAGATTCTGAAGCACTTTCTTCATCCTCAGAGTTTCCTACTCATTTAAAAGAGATTTATTTAAATGTATTATATTCAGACACCTTTTGAACTGCTCACCAATGCAATTAAATTAACTTTGGATTTAACTACAATTTAGCTTCAACTTTTATGACACTCTGAAAATTTAATTCACTCTCTAAAAGATGCAATAAAGTCTTTTAAAAATAAATAAATACACTAAAAGATAGCAAAGAGTCTCAGCACACCAGCTGAGATTTAAAGCCTCACTTCTCTAAGTTACAATGACTTAAGGAATCAACTCCAACAATAACTTTTATAAGGGAATTATTTCTTCCACTTTCATTGTCTTTGATTTAGTTTCTTTTTCTTGGTCATATAAAAGATGTACAAGTTAAGATTTTTGTAGAGAATATTTAAACTAGGGTGGATACCTCAAGAACAGAATACCTCAAGAACTGATCTAGTATGAAAGACCAGCTAAATTATTGAAAAAAAAAAAAAAAGTCTGTCAGACATTAAAAATTATCACAGCTCGGGCCAACAGGTGACATGATGGTTAAGGCTCTGGATTCCCACATGTCTGATTGTGGTTGGAGTCCTGGACCTGGCAGCTTGCTTTCTCACTTTCCCCTTCTCTGTGTGTCTCCTGGTCAAATTTAAAATTAATGATAATAAATAAACTAAAATAAATAATTGTTTTAAAAAACTATTGCTTATTACAACAGTTAAGCTTTTAGTGAAAAACAAACAAACAAACAGACATTCTCATACATTTTTGGAAATAAAAATTCTATAAACCTTTTTTTTGAGGGAAATCTCGCAATAGAGATTAGTTTAAAACACATACCCTTTGACTAGTGATGCTACTTTTAGGAATTCGATTATTTAGTTAGAATAAATAAGTACCTCTAATATATATGTAAAAAGATGTATATTGTATATCCAAGACAATAAAAGAAAATAAACTAAATCTCCACCAGTTAGGGATTAAGGGTTGACTAAATCAATATTGTAGCTTTTTTTTTTTTCTTTTTTAGAGAGATTTTTGCTAGAGGGTACATGTGCTCACCAGAGAGACAGAAAGCAAGAAATCAGCCCCCCCAGGGGGGAGGACCACACACATCAATTCCTTTTCCTCCATTCCCCTCTTGGGATCTGAAACACGCATGCACACATGCGCGGCTTGAGTTTTAAGCCATCAGGTCCAGGACTCAAACTGCAGTCAACTATGTGGGAGTCCAGCAACATAACCATTATGCCATCTGGTGGTCCCAATACTGTAAATTCTTTTAAAAGCCTAGGCATATTTGTATGTGTTGCCATGGAAAAATGTCCATACCCTAATACCCTATGAAATTTTTAAGTTATAGAAAGCATGCATAGTATAATCTGATTTATGTTAAATCATTATATATATATATTATATACATATGAATGTATGTATATTTAAAATTGATCATACGTTTGTAAGGACTGATCTAACCTAAGTGATTATATTATCCATGAGCCTGGGATAGTTTTACTTTCTACTTTAAATATTCCTAAATTGTTTGTATTTTACACAATGAGCATGGACTACCTTCCAAATCAGTAAAAACAAAGAAATAAAGACACTTTCACTTTGAAAATATAACAAAATAGGCATGTTTCAAAAAAACACCTTAAATTAATGAACTAAAAATTATGAAATACTGAAAAATGAATTATCAGGTCATAAAATTACATTCTAAAAAGGAATTACATGGGCAAATAATTTGTCCCCAATAACGACCATTGGTCTAAAATATAACTGACACAAATTTGGCCTGTCAATACAAAATGGCCCTGGATAAACACAGGGCAAAAATAAAACACACTGATTTGCCACAGTGGTTCCACCTGTTGGACTTTGATCCTAAAATCAACATGTGTTTCTGAACTTTGGTCCTACATGAATTTATTCTAACACCAATTCTAACAAAAATGGCAAAAAGGGGAGAGGAGTATTTTGGATTTCTTATGACCTACATACAGATAAAGATAACATTGTCAAGTCTTGAGAACAAGGTTCCAGCTCAATGACAACTATCGCTGGAATTGCCAGAGTCCCAAATTGATAATGTGAGAAGAATAAAAGCCCTCTATTATTTTTATGAGATAAAGGAAACATGGAAAAACTAATTAGGCCTAATAAAGTTATCACCATGGTGTTACTCTATTAATGATGTCAGAGAACAAAACCCACAAGGTCTTTAAAAGCAGGCAGCTAATTTCATAAGGCCTTACAACCACCTGTTCTCTTGTTTCCGACCAGAAGTACCTTCCCCAGGCTAGCTTTTCTTTCCCGAGTTTTCTGATGCCAGATAATCCAATTTTATAAAAAGTCAAATCAGTTGAGAATAACATTCTCTTTTGGAAGTAGCCACCGAAAAAGTGGCCACATGTCCTTAGCAAATCAAGTCTCCAAAGAAAATGAGATGACCTCTAAGATCCCCTACCACCCTTTTCATCTGTAAGAGCTTAGTTGCCAGAGGCTGACAATCACAACAAAGCGCTGCTATGATAAATGGTGCAGAGTGGAAGAGGTGTTACATCAGTGTCAAGTCTACACAGCAATTTTTGTCAAATGGCAATGAGAAATTAAGTCACTAACTCTGAGTTAGGAGGGGAACCTGGAGGTCTCTTAACCCAACCTTAGGCGATGACCCGATCTGTCTCTGCAACACCTCTGATGACAAGTGCCTTCTAGTCTGTGCCTGAGCACTCACTGCTTCCCAAGGCAGCCCATGGCCCCACTCCTCCTGTCAGTCAGTTCTAAGTGATAAGTTTTTCCTTAAATAAAGGCAAAAATCTGTTCAGGCAATTTTTAACCAGAGACTCTAGTTCTGCCAACCAGAGTCACCAAAAATAAGTCTCCTACATAGTAGCGGCCTCACAAGCGTCTGTAGTTTCCAGGGCCACCTCCTCCTCTTCCCTCCCATCCCTTCATGGTCCTCCAAGCTGCAGGTCTGCAGACCCCTAATATTCTTCCCGTGACCCAATTTCAAGTTCTTTCAACACCTCAGCTGTTCTCTTGATCTCAGGTTTTCAAGGTGCCCTTTGGAGTGTGTTGCCTCAGACTGTGAACGACTTTCCCGTACACTCTGAATAAGGAAAGCAGGTCTACAGTCATGGTTCCCATGGATACTTTATGATACCTATCAACTTGTTCTGCTGAAGAACTGGCAAATGTCTCTGATAAACATAACAAATGAATAGGCCAGACTTTTTAGACTTAACTTTTTATCTAATCAAGCCTAGAGAATAAACACAAAGTCTCTCTGATATCTGGTATTTTTCTTTTCTCTGATGTAACAACAATAATAGCTACATGTTATCAATGACTTAATTTGTGTCATGAACATACTTGACATGGATCCTTTCTCATCTGATAATAATCCAAAGTAGAACTCTATACCCATTTTATAGACAGAAACGAGACACAGATCAAATCAGCTAATATGGGTTTGTATACTGTATTTGCCAAAATTGGAGTACAAAGAGACTTTGACTCACCAATTAATAGTTATTGTGATATGGGTAAAAGGCCATAGATTTTAGAATTATAAACTTATGTTTAATCCTAGCTCTGCCATGAACTATTTGACCTTGGACAATTTATTTGAATTCTCTGATTCTTAGATTGATTTATTGTATAGCATGATGGCTATAGGTAACAATATTGTATTATTTACTGAATATTTGCTAAGAGGCTAGCAAATCATCAAGTCGTATACCGTAAAAATATAAGATGTTTTAAATTGGGCTTCCTTGTTTAAAAAATCCCCTGGGTCTCAGTTTCTCACCTACAAAATGGGGACACTCTGGCCATCATCAGGTTAAATGAGATAACACTTCTACCACACTTGCCGTTGTGGCTAAGAGTGGGCACACAACCAACCTACTGGAAATTCTCCCCTGTAGAAACTGAGTTTTTCTGATTTGGTTCTGATTTTTTTATCTGGTTTTAACAATCCGTAGTTGAAATGATGATTTAACTGAATATTATCCCAATGGAAAAAAAGACAAAAATAGCCAAATCTGAGGTCTGAAATTCTAAGACCATCTGAGATAGACCACGGGCCACCTGAGAAGGTGTCTGCGGCGAGCACACATGTATGTGTCCCCTGCTTGCTGTGGTAGATGGCTTTCTGGCTGTTGAGCAGAGAGCAGAGCACCCTGAGGTGGAGAGCCTGTGTTTTACAGCCCAGCCCAGTGTAAGCTAGAGGTTCTTCAGATTGAGTACAGTATTTTCCCAATATACAGTCTAGCAGTTTGACCTAGCTGAGGTAAAAGAGGAGAGTTATTTCTGGAATGTGGGAGAGGATGGGGGGGGGCAAAGGACAGAGGGAGAGAGAAGGAAAGGAGAGGAAATGAAAGCATGGCTCTAAATCAGAGAGGCAAGACCCTGCCTCACCTTTTCTTTTTTTAAGTTTGCTATATAGTGTGTGTGTACTCACTGGAGAGAGAGAGTTGGGGAACGAAGTGAGAACTCCCCAGGAAGGATGGCCACAACACAATCCCTTCTCCTTCATTCACCTCTCAGAATTTTGGGCACATGCACATGTACCCGGTGTGTTTTTCAAGGCCCCTGGACAGGATTTGAACCATGAACTCAGTCATGTGGGATCCAGTCCCTTAACTTCCACATCACCAGCAGGTCTCTCCAAAAATATTTTTCAATATGAAAAATTAGCAGTGGAAATGGAGAATTTTTTCCATGTTGAACAAAAGCATTCACACCTCTCATTGTTGGAAATGGATGAAAACGAAAGTAAGCTTTCCTGCTTTAGTCTGTGTAATTTTGTTTCAGCATCCCATTGATCTACTATTTCACCCCAAGACAGCATTAGTCCATCAGTTCCATCCCTGCTGTATTCTAGAAAATGTCGCTACACTTTACCACATTCGGGAAAAGTTCCTGAAAGATTCACATAGAGAGGACATTTTGAAAACATTGAAAACAAAGTTGGTCCAAGCAAAATAACTTACAAGGAACAGCTGTATTCCTTGAGGAACATCTCCACTGACACTCCTCTCCCCATTAAATTCTTAAATAGCAAATAGATGAAAATTTCTATTTTTCTTGGTATAAACTTTCTGATTATTGAGCACTTAAAATCTTTCCATAGGAATTATACTAAAATACTAATAATGTTTATATTTGAGTGGTGATATTTAAAACAATCATCAATTCTTCTTCCTGAGTTATTACTTTAAAATCAGGAAAAAAATTTAATTCTTAAGTATATAAACCACAAATAAGTCTAGAAGTCTCAATTTCTAAATATCTATTAAGTAAGTCTAGATATTATAAAATAAATTATTTATGCTAGCGCACTACATTTCATCGTTAGAACCTCGCCTACACATTAAGAACTCAACACCGCATCACTGTTGAGACTGGAAGCTCTGTTTGTTATATCATGAGCAGTGAACCCTTTCATGAGTTTCACAGGAGATTCCTCTCCCAAAATTCCCCTGAAAAACTGAACCCCCTCTTTGTTCCCTTTATTACCTCACAGGTACAAACGACAACTACAGTCCACTGTAGTCTGGCTGCTAGGAAGAATGGATTTGCGATCTGCTGCTACAATGACATTCACTTGTCAGTGTGCCCTCTAGCTTTATGTTGCTCTTCTACCTAATGTTTCCATTATTCTGATTTTTTAATCTAAAAAATATTATTATAAGTATTGTGAATAGTTTTGGGAACACTGCAGGGGGAAAAAATGGAATTTGAAGCAAATAGCCAATGAAATCCAATCTGTTTGAGCAAAATTGGTGAAAACCATAGGACAAATTTAAAGGCTAACCAGCAACAACCAGTTGCCAAAATTTTCCTTTCCAAACACAAATACATACTTCATCAATCAAAATCACCACATAACAGAGATCACTCAGTCTTATGCAAATAAACATTCCTTAAATCTTAACCCACCCCCCATTCATTTCCTATTCTAACCTCACCCCTCCATTTCTCTTCCTTTATACCTTACAATGTGAAATTGAAATATGTATCTATTGTACTTACTGGGGAAAAAATGTAAATATTCTCTATCCTTAAAATAAGCTTTAAAATTTTCTTAACTGGAGAATAAATCATACACTTTTGGTCTTTTTCCTTTTTTTATGCTTTGTCTGCCTTTCTTGAGATGATCAGATAGTTTTTTTTTTTTAAAGTTTGTTAATATGGTATATGTCATTAATTTTTTTTCTATTTTCTTATTGTAGTAAAACACATATGACAAAATTTGCCATTGTAACCATTTTTAAGTATCTGGTTCAGTATTAAATACACTCAGTATTGTGCAACCATCACCAAGATCCATCTCCATAAATCTTATTATCTTTATGACTCCATAACTCTTTTTATCTTGGAAATCCATTTAACAATAATGCTTTATTTCCCCTAACTCCTGGCTTGGGCAACCAACATTCAACTTTCTGTCTCTATAATTTGGATAGCTCTAAGTACTTCGTATAAGTGGAATTACACAGTAGTTGTCTCTTTTGTGACTGGCCTGATCCACTTTGCACAGTGTCAAGATTGGCAAGCAGTGGATGTCAGAATTTACTTCCTTTCTAAGGCTGGATAATATCCCACTGTATGTACGTACCACATTTTTCTTATGCATTTGCTAGTCAAAGAACACTTGAGTAGCTTCTACATTTTGGCTATTGTGAATAATACTGCTGTGAACATCAGTGTACAAATATCTTTCAATTCTTGGAAAATACACCCAAAAGTGGACTCGCTGCATCACACCGTATTTCCATTTTCGAAATGTTAAGAAACTGCCATACTGTTCCACGGCAGCTATTTGATTACACATTCCTACCAACAGTATACAAGAATACTAACTCCTCCACCTCTTCACCAATACTCTGTAATTCCCTGTTTCTTTTTTAATAGTCACATCCTAAAGAGTATGTGATGATATCTCATAGGAGTATAGATTTGCATTTTTCTTTTTTTTTTTTAATCAATTTGTGAAATGACCTGTTACACAACACAATATAGTTAACTCTGGTCTTTCTTCTATGATTTTTTTCATGTAGTACTAACACAAAAAAACCATTCACATCAGAGTAAGACACTACTCATGGGAAACCCAAATTGTAAATACTTCAAATCTATATATTTTCTTTAAGTAAAAAAATACTTAACACTCACTATTTACAGAATCTTCTGATTTCTTTGAAGATGGATGCCCTGGAAAGGGAACAGCATTATTTTATCATTTTGGAGTGGTGCGACAGTTGTAGCTGTAATCAGAATTATTTTTAATAATCTAGTTTGTTTATAGTCTTACAGATAAGTACTTCATTATTTTCTAATTGTATATGTCCCATAATCTTATCTCCACAATTAAACAGTTCCTTTTGGCAGGAAATCTTGTGCTCTACCATAGCCCGGAATAACTAGCACAAAACTTTAAAAACAGTGGGTACATGTAAAAAGAAAGAAAGAAAGAAATTTGTATTGCTAAAAACCAAAAACAAACAAACAAAAATACTAGGATATAAACCTACATAGTTAGATTAACCATAATATAAGCAAAACTTTCTATTATCTGTGGAGATGTTCAACATCTGAAAGCAGTTTATAAATAAACAGCTGTTTTTCACATATTTTCCAAGGTCATATGTGGGTGAAAATTAATTAGTCCTCAGTAACTAATAATAACATATGCAATTATATCATAAAACAAAATTCTCAGCTCTATGATGGTTATCCAGTAAGGAAAACAGAAAGAGAGAAGCGCTGAAGACCTATTAGTATTTTTTCTTTTTAATCACTACTTTGGAGAGCTATCTGTGATAAAAACTCAGGGCAAATATTTCTGAAGCCTAATGAAGTAAAAAAAAAAAAAAAAAATAGACAGGTAACTGATGGAGAGTAACAACAATCTCTCCAATATCCCTGGGTGGGAGTTTTCATTGCCAAAGTTTATGACCCCTCTAAGGCCAAACAGAGTGCAAGAACTACAGGGTAAAGACACAAGGAATGTATTCTGCCCTGTCATCTTCTAACACAAGGAACATGACTCCTGGTTCCAAGTATCCAAAGGTCTACAGGTAAAAAAGAAGTGAGGCTTACTCTGGAGGTCTAAAGACATAATGAGAAGGAAAAAAAAAGAGAGAGAGAGAGAGAGAGAGAGAGAAAGTTGTGAATGTGAGTGAAATGTTAAGAGAAATACGTGAAAATGTGAAGAATTCTCTTGCACAGGAATGGGCTCCTTTTCATTGGAGGTGTTGAAGCAAAAGCAGAACCACCACATGATAGAGAGCAGTGCTTCTCCCAAATGAGCCGTGCAAATGATCACCTTGGGAGCTTGGGAGGAGATCCAGAGGGTCTGAGACTGCACATTTCTAAGAAATTCCCAAGTGATGGGAACCAAGGCTGCTAACCAGGGACCTGCACTTTGAAAAGCTGAACTGGAATGTCCTTCCAATTCCAATCCCAATCCCAATCCCAAGACTGATGGCTCTTTTTTTTTTTTTAAAGAGGTTTTCGTCATAGAGCATATGTGCTCACCAGAGAGAGAGACAGAGACCGTGAGAGGGAAAGAAGTGAGAAATCATCCCCCAGGAGGAATGGCCACACCACAATTCCGTCTCCTCCATTCCCAGGATCTTGGGCAAACACGTACACATGTCTGGTGTGATTTTTCAAGCCACTGGGTCTAGGATTCAAATTGCATCAGCCATGTGGGAGTCCAGCAACGTAACCAATTTGCCATCTGCTGGCCCAATCACTCATGTTCTGACTGCTGCTGTTCAACTCTGAGAAACTGTGGTAGGATTTGCTGACTCACTCACTTATCCTTTACGAATGTCTAGTAAGAGTGAGCACTGTTAGAGAGTGGAGATAACGGGAACCAGCAGTTAACGTAATGGCTATGTTGTTGGATGCCCACGCAGTCAACCGCAATTTGAGTCCTGGACCCAGTGGCTTAATCTCACACCCGGCATGTGTGCGTGCGGGCCCAAGATCCCAAGGGAATGGAGGAGAAGGGACTGCGGCATGGCAATCTCTGTCTGTCTCTCTGGCAAGCACACACACCCTATAGCAAAAAAAAAACTCTCAAAAAAATAAAAAGAAAGAAAGAAAGTGGGGATAGCAAAACAAGTCACACAGTGCCTTCCCTCACAAGAAATAAATTATGACCATGGCACTGTGTGTTTCTAAAGGAGAAGTACAGGGTGCTATTGGAACGTGTAACAGGAACTTACTCCTGTTGGAGAAGTGGGGTGAAGGGTATCAGGAAGGACCTTCCCACAGAACACAGCTAAGCTGAAACCTGTAGGATGAGGTGGCCTTTGGGGAAGGGATGATGGTGAGGGGAGTGAGATCTTGAACTTTCTAGCAAGATAGTCTGTCTACCTAAATACCCTGTTCTGCCCATGCCAGTTTGCTAAAGCAGACTGGTCCTCAAAGTCAAGCTACTGGGTTTTCCTACCTCTTCTCTCTACCCATTTGTTTAGTCATCTAGCCATCCACTCACTCGCTAACATTCTCTGTGATGGTAGCTTGATCCTATGGGTATAGATGGAATCACACAAGGAAACAGAGAAAGAGATGTCTAGAGACATCTGAGGAACTCCAATAACTGAGGTTAAGACAGTCAAGAACCCACAGTGAGAGGCAGCTGTGAAGAGGCCAGAAGGATAGGAGTAAAATTACAAACACTGTTTTGAAGAGTAGCAACAGTCCAAATACAGCTGAATTGCTGATAATTATTATTATTATTAAAGTTTGGGCCAAATTAAGATGGTCTAGCAAGAAAGATTCACATCAAAATCAAGCTGGTTGCAGATGGTCCCAGATAAGAAGACATTAAAGAGTTCCACATAGTGTCACTAGAAGTTGGTTAAAATTCCATTCTTTGCTGTTTTATACCATAGATAATGTTTTAAAGTGTGGTGGGGGGTTATATTCTGGAGTCTCTGCTCTCAAAGGCACTCTGAATAGGGAGAATAAATAAGAAACAGATTCTAAATTCCACTCTGCTTTGGTTTTCTATCCCTGAAGTTACTCAGAAATTATCTTCAAGGTCTTTTATTCTTTCATTCTTTTTTAAAAGTTTCTTTCTTTATTCCTTCCACAAGAGACAGAGAGACCAGCACCCCCAACAGAATGCCCATGCAATGATCCATGCCCAGTCAGCCTAGACCCTGGGCCCAGGTGTGCCCAGCATATTCAGGGAGGTCTCCAGATACAAATCTGGAACCTGCCAGTGTGGGCCAGCTTGGCAGAGCACTGCATTTCTGCCATGCCCCCAGCCAGTGCCCTCTCATTTTCTAGTATTTGTGCTGAATGTGTGCTATTGGGGTTCTGGAGACACAACAATGAATAAAGTAGGCGGAATCCCTGCCCTCCTTGGGTTTTTATGTCACCGTCAAATATGGAATGAAAAAAAGTCCCAAGGGCAATGACAGTATTACATTGAGTTATAATTTAGATTCAAGGTGAGCAATAGAGTCAAGAATAGATCCCTAGGAAGTTGCATTTACGCTTAGACCTAAAGGATGAGTAAGTCTGGGACTTGAAGTTTTAGGAAGTTTGGAAGCAGCACCCATGTAACCCCTAAAACAGAAAGAAGCTTACCATTTTCTAGAAACTGAAAGGCTACATGAGTGGATATGAAAGTAAGGGAGACAATGGTGATAAACAAGCCTTGTATGGTATACAGCGGCCAGATCATGCAGAGCCTTTTGGTTTTGTCCAGGATTTTGACTGTCATCCTAAGAACAATGGGAAGCTACTGATGAACAAAGAGTAACTAACGGGAGAGGAGGTGGATGATGGGAGAACTAGTAAGGAGAATATACCAGTGACTTAGATCAGAACAGAAGGTGAACTGTGATAGGGTGGGGAGACCTTGAGAAACATACCATCTGGGGATGAAACTGATAGGACTTGGAGACAAACTAAACATGCATAAAGAGGGAAAAGAGATGATCAGAGATAATTCCAAACTTCTGACATTAGTTCGACATAAGGGTCATCTACTAAATACAGAACACTAAATGGAAAACAACTATAAGAAAGGTCACATGCACAGGTATGTACAACATGAAGGGTCCTATCTGGATCTGGAGTACCCAGCTACCTAAGCCTGCCTTTATTTATTTATTTTTTTCTCCTTTTAAAAGAGGTTTTATGCCTTAGAGTATGTGTGTTTTTTCTGAAAGAAAGAGACAAAGACAATGAGAGGGAAAGTGAGAAATCGCCCCCACAGAGGGGATGGCCACACTGCAATCCCTCTTCCTCCACTCTCCTCCTGGGATCTTGGGCATGCACGCACATGTGCCTGGTGTAATTTTCAAGCCACCAGGTCCAGGACTTGAACCACAGTCAGCCATGTGGGAGTCCAGCAATGTTACCGCTACGCCACCTGCTGATTCCCCTAAGCTGTTTTGAAGGTACTGATTAGACGTGAATAACGTTTTACAAAGTCGAGATCAGTTCTTCCTTCATTTGGAGTATGTAGTGATTAACATGGTATCATATATTTATATGAATATAATATTATATGCTATGATAATGCATGCAACAAACTCCTCAAACAATACATTAATTATTTTATTAGCACTTATGGGTAAATACAAGTTTAAAAATTCAAATGAGGTTTTTACATTGATTAATTAAAATTTATATTAGAGGTGGGAAGCAATTAAAATAGAAACAAAAAGGCACTGTGCTTAAATGCTTCTCTCAACAAACAAAATAACAGGATCTTCCTCTCACCACCTATCAATTCTGCCAAGTCTGAAAACTTGGTGATACTATTTACTTGAATATTTTAACTCTATCTACATAATAAATATATTATGATATGTAAGACAGAAAAAGACCATGGAAGAATGCAACGTAACTAATGATCTTCGTAGCTGGAGTAAGGGAGCCCTCTCCTGTCCAAGTATTATATTAACACTGGCTTGACTCCAATCCAACCTAGCGTTATCTACCTAGTTGAAGTATGATTCACTACATGTCACAGCCAGTTCAACTCTACTTTATTATGGGCTGAAAAAGCAATTAGATGTGACCTTCAAGACAGCTAAATAGTGTCAAGTACTATGCACACCGCTTACTGCATTATGCATCTCAACTTCTGGACAATCGTACAAGTAGTACTTGTGCTAGTATCATGGCCATTCTATACAAGGCTCACTGAACTTAAGGACGGCCTAGGAAAAGCAAGCAGCTAACTGATGGGTTTGAATTTAACGTTTCCTGAATATGTGTGCACAGTGCCAGGCTATATTCTGAGGACACATATGTAAATTTCTCTCATTCCAAGAAGCTCATAAGCTAGTGAAAAAAATCACATAGACTGAGACTATCTATGTGACAGATCCTATCAATTAATTGCTATGACCATGATCATAGCAATTACAACTGTATGCTAATTTGTAGATTATGGATTGTCTTATAATATTCAAAATGATACCTTTCACATTCTTGTTTGAGTCTCCACAATCAGCTTAATTAAGTATGGAGGCCAGGTATTTACATCAACCATACATATATAAGAAAAGTAAAACTCAACAAGTTCAGTAACCTAAGGCAACAAGTCTGTAGATAACTAACTCAGGAATCAGAATGCTGTTTGTAATATTACACCTTCGGTCAAAAATTAATAAAAATCAAACCTGTTCTTAAAACTCCTGTCACTATAACTTCCTATCTAAATTCTTAAATTTCTTAACCAGTTTCCTTTCAACTACTATAAAGCAAAATATATTCATCAATAAAATTCTCCACAGAGACATGGCAGATTATATTTCATATTAAGAAATGTAAGTAGATACTACATCTTATTTTCTTTTTACCTTTATCATTTTTCTTGGTGGCCTCTTCTGCAGAAGATAACTTGGACTTTTTATATGATGACTTTTCACAATCTTTTGTGGTTTTATCCTTTCTTTTTTTGGACTTGATTTCTTTTCTCCTTCATATTAAATGATACAAAGTTAAAATTAGCTTTTTCTACAGACTTTCACAAAAAAAAATTAAAAACTAATGAATAAAAGAGTCAAATCAGTTAAAGTACTTATTTTTTTTAAATACAATTTACTTAATAAAGAACCTTAAATGTATCTGGGAATATATTAGGTTAGCATTAAAATAATTCTGTAATATGAGAAAGCCTAAACACTCTGAGACAGAGAACTATACTTTATAAGTTCTATACACAACTTAGAAAATCTAAATCAGTTTTGCTAATTTCCTCTTTCCTTTTGTTTTTTGGAGAGGTTTTTGCTATATGGCACATGCGCTCGCCAGACAGACAGAGAGAGACAGAGAGATAGAAAGCGAGAAATCACCCCCCGGGGGGATGGCCATGCCGCAATCCCTTCTCCTCCATTCTCCTCTCGGGATCTTGGGCACTCACGCACATGCGCCCGGCATGAGTTTAAGCCACCAGGTCCGGGACTTGAACTGTGGTCGGCTACATGGGAGTTCAGTGACATAGCCATTATACTAACTGCTGGTCCCAGCTAATTTCCTCTTTTCTATATGTCATTTAGCCATTTAAAAGAAAACCACAAACCAAGTTACCATTTCCCTTCCCATGAGTAATATTCACCTATAAGTTGAAAAAGTACAAATGAGTAGAAACTACAGCAATAGCTCAAAACCACCAGTGAATCGAAAATTCTTGTTTTAAGAATAAAGGAGGGACCAGCAGGTGATGTGTGGTGGTTAAGGCACTGGACTCCCACATGGCCAACCATGGTTTGAATCCCACATCTGGCAGCTTGCTTTCTCTCCCTCTCTCTCTGGTGATTGCACATACCCTATAACAAATTTTAAAAACAAAAAGAAGAAAGGAATATAGTAGAAGGATAATAAAGTGAAACTGGCTGGGATTTATTATTAATTCATATGCCAACCTTAGACCATTTATAATTTATACTCTTATTGCTATAGCTTAATCTCTTCTAGGCCAGAGTTACAAGGTCGTCAGTGCCATGGCTAAGAAGCAATTAATTTTAATTGCTTAAGAAAAGAAATACTAAATAGGAAAAGATGATAATGCTGAAATTGAGGAAAGCAAGGAGAACAGAGACAGGAGAGGATTGTTTTAAAAATCTTGTTTAACAGATATTCCAAATTAAGGCACATACAGCAAATGCTGAAATACTATTTAAGACAATAGCCACTTAAAACAGAGCTCAAAAGGTAAAGTCAAGGGACTGGCGGGTGGCATGGTGGCTGAGGGCGCTGGACTGCCACAAGGCTGACTGTGGTTCTAGTCCCAGACCTGGTGGTTTGCTTTCTCACTTTCCCTTTCTCTCTCTCTCACTCTGTCCCTCTCTGGAAGGAAGGGAAGGGAGGAAGAGAGGGAGAGACAGAAGGAAGGGAAGGGAAAGGAGGGAGGAAGGGAAGAAGAAAGAGAGAGAGAGGGAAGGGAGGAAGGGAGAGGGGGAGAGAGAGAGAGAGAAAGAAAGAGAGGGGAAGAAAGAGAAAGAAAGACAGAGAGAAAGGGAAAGAAAGAAAGAGAGGGAAAGAAAGAGAAAGAAAGAGAGAGGGA
>NW_006159692.1:5546649-5560083 GCF_000334495.1 Tupaia belangeri chinensis
GAGAGAAAGAAAAAGAGAAAGAGAGAGGGGAAGAAAGAGAAAGAGAGAGAGAAAGAAAGAAAGAGAGAGAGAGGAAGAACAAAAGAAAGGGAAAGAAAGAAAGGAAGGAAGGGAGGGAGGGAGGGAAAGAAAAATAATTATTTTTAAAAAAAGTTAAGTCAGGGACTTGCTGGCCCCACAAGATAGTTTTTGAGACTATTATGGTATCTGAAGACTGAGCTCCAATCTAAAAATGCTAACATCCATCTACTGACCCGCATGGGCTTCCACACTGACAGCTGCTGAGCTAGAAAAGGGTTCAGAGAACCTCCACCCTCTAAGTCTATGTGGTCATACACTAAAGCTGGGTGTTCTACACAGTCAGCAAATTCAGTCATCAACAATCCAAGTCTACATCCAAACGCTCCGTGTAGGTAAGTGACTATGTCCAAGATTAATAAACTTAAAGAACGCCATTTTAGAGAGCACTATTACCTGTGATGAAAATTCAATTTAAAGGAACATTCTTGGCATAACCCTAAAAAACAAGAAAGAATCACTGAATTGCTGAATTTGAATAACTGCACTATTACTCTAAATACCATAAATTCTCATCTGCTTTACATTCTTTTACTATAAGAGGGAAGACAATCTGAAGAAAACAGTTCAAAGCTCACCACTTCAAGAAATACATGTATGCATGTGTGTATGTGTGTGTGTGTGTGTGTGTGTGTGTGTGTGTACGTATAATAATGATATTAGGGACCAGCAGTTAGTGTAATGGCTATGTTGCTGGACTCCCATGTAGTCGACCGTGGTTCAAGTCCCGGACCTGGTGGCTTGAAATTCACGCTGGGTGCATGTGTGTGCATGCCCAAGATCCCAAGAGGAGAATGGAGGAGAAGGGATTGCAGCGTGGCCATCCCCCCTGGGGGGTGATTTCTCGCTTTCTGTCTCTCTCTCTCTCTCTCTCTGTCTGGTGAGCGCACACGCCATATAGAAAAAAACTCCCCCCCCCAAAAAAAAATGGCATTAGAGGGGCCAGCAGGTAATATAGGGGTTAAGGCAATGATCTCTCACGTGGTCGACCATGTTCAAGTCGCAGACCTAGTGGATTGAAACTCAGGCCGGGTGCTTGTGTGTGTGCCCAAAATCCCAGAGGAGAATGGAGCAGAAGGGACTGCAGTACGGTGATCACCCCGGAGCGTGATCTCTCACTTTCTTTCTCTGTCTCTCTCTTTGGCAAGTGCAGATGCCCTACAACAAAAATCTCTCAAAACAAAACAAAAACAAAAAAATATATTATTAACAGAACACTTGAAGAATTGAAAATACTCTAACCTCACTTTAGAAAAACGTTGTACATTTACTTTTTAAAATAAACAGTGTTCCATAGGCAGTATAACTGTGTAACTCACATCAAAGATATCCGACAAAAAGAGCATGAGTACAGTTGTTCTTCTCAAGTGCTCTAATACTGTTCAAACGGAAAAAAGCTTTTCAAATAGTTCATAACTGAGGCCTCCTGTTTTGCCTTAATCCCCGTCCACACTGGCGACTTTTCCTCACCAGCTCTTCCAGAAGGAACTCAGAAGCTGGGCTGTACTGAGCAGCCCGAGTGCTGTCTGGGGAAACTGCTGGCTTCTACCAGGAGTGGGTGGAAAACTCCGAAGGCCCATTCACTTAGGACCCAGAGAAGGCTAAGGGCCATTGACACAGCGGAGGGAGAAGAGCAGCTGATGCCTGAAGATCAGCTCTAAAAAATAAATAAATAAATAAAAGGACGGGTTCTAAAACACACACGTGAAGGGAAACTGCTGTGTTTTCTGGAGTATAACCTACATTTTTGAGACTGATATCAATAATAATTATGCTCTCTTAAAATTTTTCCCTATTAACACTGTCAAGGAGAACTATTTTTTTTTCTTTTTTTTGGAGAGGTTTTTCCTATAGGGTGTGTGTGCTCGCCAGACAGACAGAGAGAGACAGAGAGACAGAAAGTGAGAAATCACACCCCAGGGGGGATGGCCACACCGCAATCCATTGTCCTCAGTTCTCCTCTTGGGCGGGATCTTGGGCATGCATGCACACGCACCTGGCGTGAGTTTTAAACCACCAGGTCCGGGATGCAAACCACGGTCGACTACATGGGAGTCCAGTGACATAGCTATTACGCTAACTGCTGGTCCCAGGGAGAGCTATTTTTTTAGCCATACACAATCTAGCTAAATACTCAGCTAATGTGAGATTTACATCGTCTTCCTGATACTCTGCCTCTTAGCTATGTAACCTGCTGACATTCCCAAGTTAAAGAGAAAAGATCTTCACTACCCAAATACTAGTTTACATCTGTGATTAGACTTACTGAAACAGTACTGGAATGCCAATACAAACATTTTAGGTTCAAAAGTTATTTGAGATTTTGTGATGCTCTGAGAAAAAAGCACTTCCAAATAAACATGTTAAAAATTTTAATTGAATTTTAAATAATCCATATGTTTCTAATTCTAAAGACCACGTTGGAAGAAATCGTTATTCCCCCTAAAGTTAACTTACTTAATTTAACAAGTGCATTTCTCTTTTCGCCATGCTCAATATAACCAAAATTAACTTCCCAACTTTTTAAGCCTTCTTTTTCATCACAACACTTATTTCCACAGAAAAATTGACCTGCAAAAAGAAAGAGTATTAGCTATGGAAGTAGGTGACACTGTTCATCTGTGCAACCTAGAATGACTTCTGAAGTTTACTTTTAAAATATGGAATTTCTTAACTATATAAAGTCAAAGCAACAGACTACAGGCCAGCCCTGCTGCTCAGTGGTTAAGCCTTGTATGTAGGAAGCTAGACCCCATATGGCCCTCTGCAGTTCGAGTCCCAGCCCTGGCAGCTTGAAAAACACACCAAGTATATCTGTGTGCTTAAAATCCTGACGGGATGGAGAGGTGGAGGAAAGGGACTGCGCCATGGCTAGGCCCCATCAGGAAGTGCTTTATCTACCTTACTGTCTCTATAAGGTGAGTGCATGTGCCCTCTGGAAATAAAAGTAAAAGACCACAATCATTACGGTATATTCAACAAATGTGTATACAAATATCAAATCAAAGTGCTGAACTGTCACCAAAAATCAGTCACAGTACTCTTGCCTGATAGACTATTTATATTTAGATATACTCTGAGCGACTCCTATTATGAAATCTTACACTTGGAAAATGAGAGTATTACAGAGCATAATCACTAATACCCCGAAAGAATAAATGCATTTTTTCCAAAGTACAAGCACTTATACTTGGGTGAGTCCTTTAAATATTTAATATGAATACTAAAATTACTATGCTAAATATTAACATAATAGCATTTATTAAGTCCTAGCAACAACAGACATCAAAAATACAGTTAAAAATTCTAGCATTTTGGGGACCAGCAGGTGGCGTGCTGGTTAAAGTGCTGGACACTCCCACATGACTGACAACGGTTAGATTCCTAGACCTGGTGGCTTGCTTTCTTACTTTCCCTCTCTGTGTATGTGTGTCTCTCTCTCTCTCTGAAATTAAAATAAATGAATGAATAAATAGTTTAAAAAAAAATCTAGCATTTTGAGGGATCTGCAGGTGGCACGGTAGGTAGTGTGCTGGATCCCACATGGCTGGCTGTGTGGTTCAAGTCCTGGACCTGGTGGCTTGAAAAACACGCTAGGCTCATGTGTGCATAGGTACCCAAAATCCCAAGAGGAGAATAGAGGAGAGAGGACTGAAGTGTGGCCATCCTCCCAGGGGATTTCAAACTCTCTTTCTCTCTCTCTGTCTGTCTTAGTCTGATGAGTGCACATGCCCTATAGCAAAATACCAAAATATACAACAAAACAAAAAATACTATAGCCCTTTGAGATGAAATATAATAAATACTCAAGCTCAATATTCTAAATTTTAGAAGGGACTGCAGCATGGCCATCCCCTCTGGGGGGTGATTTCTCGCTTTCTGTCTCTCTGTCTCTCTCTCTCTTTCTGGCGAGCACACTCACCCTATAGCAAAAACCTCTCAAAAAAGAAAAAAAAAAAGTAGATTTGGCAGGAATAGAGTGATAACAACTGAATACCCCAAAAATGGATGAAAAAAAGAATCAAGTATTTATTTGTTGAATGTTTCCTTGCTATATAATCTTTAACTCTCTAAACATGTTCTATATATCATCGACTGAATGTTCTAAAGGCACAATTTTAAAAGTAAAAACCATTAAAGCACTACATTCTTTTCTTTTTTTTTTTTTTTTTGGAGAGGTTTTTGCTATACGGCGCATGCGCTCACCAGAAAGACAGAGAGAGACAGAGAGACAGAAAGCAAGAAATCACCCCCCAGGGGGGATGGCCATGCTGCAATCCCTTCTCCATTCTCCTCTCGGGATCTTGGGCACGCACACACATGTGCCCAGCATGAGTTTAAGCCACCGGGTCTGGGACTCGAACCATGATCAGCTACATGGGAGTTCAGCAACATAGCCATTACACCAACTGCTGGTCCCAAGCACTACAGTCTGGCCTTTGCTAATAATGTATCACAAATATACCCTCCCTAATTTTACTTTATGAAGTTATTGTGTATGTAAGAGTAATCTTACCAATCACTTCAACTCAGTAACACAACAGCATTAACTGTATTCTATTAAAAAATATTTTTTTAAAAATTACCTTTTCCTGAAATTACTTCTTTTTCTATTCGCCACCTAAATCCAAACTAAAAAGAAGAAAAAATTATGCCAAAGTAAATTTACGTATGACATTTAAATTACACATAAATCTAAACATAGAGCTAACAATGACATTTTCCAATGTAAAAACAAACCTAAATTTCATCATGACAGCTTTTTCTTCTCAGGATTCTAGATACTTAAAAATATGTTTGAACAATCACAAATTCATCTGTTAAAAACAACCTTCCTTACTTTTTTTTCTTTTTAATTTGCCAGAAGGCATGTGCACTCACTGGTGTGCAAGAGAAAGTACCCCCATGGGCACCGCCATGCAGCAATCCCTTCTCCTCCATCTCTCCTTCCTTTCTGGATTTTTGGCATGTACACGCACACACACACACACACACACACACACACACTCAAGCTATCAGATCCAGGATTCAAACCACACAGTCGGCCATGTGGGATCCAATCACCTTAACCACCATGCCACCAGCTAGCCCCAATATTCCTTACTTTTAAAAATATCTTAAAAATTGTAGGTGCCAGGCTGCAAGAAACTTCTATTAATAAGTAATATATCCTGTTCTACGACACTGATAAACACAAAAGAAGTTAAGATGCAGTAAAGACACAGTACATTACAGTGCGAAGAAGTACAGCCTTTGGAGTCAGGTGATTTAGATTCACACTTTAGCCCCACCCCTTAACAGTTATTATAGTACTTGGAAAGTTATGGAATCAGTTTCGCCTCAGTTTCCTCACAGGCAAAGTGGGGCTATGAACACCTACTTCTTTGGGCAAAGAGGCTCAGATGAGGTACACAAGATAAAGCACGCAGGGTAGTGACTCTCAGTACAGGGGCCAGGAGGTGGCGCAACATGGTGCACAAGGCCTGGGTCAGGGCAACTGGACCCTACTGCGGGGGGTCTGCCTGCCTGCCTGCCTGCCTGCCTTTCTCTGTGTTTCAGAAGAAGGGAACAAATAAACTTGGGGAGAAAAGGAAAGAGGGCCAGCCAGTGATGTGGCAGTTAAGGCTGCTGGATACCACATGGCCAACTGTGTGGTCCTACCAACGCAAAAGTAGTTGTTATTATAATTCCTCTGGCTCACCAGAAGATATGATCAGCTATTTCCCATACACTACAAGGGAGCACAGGGCTCAGTAGTAAAAAGTCACACCTGTGATCTCATCAACCTACTCCAAGAATATGCTCCATAATGCAAAAATAAAAACAGGGCTCAATACCTGGTTAGCTACAGTAATTTATTAGTTATCAGTTATTACCAGAACTTGGCAATTTTGTATTTTAAAAGCAAACAAAATATTTCAAGGCATACTTTTAAAACCCAACAAAGGCCCGGCCACTGTGGAGGGTGGTAACACTAGGACCCTACAGTGCTGCAAGCCATATGGCAACTGTGGTTCAAATCCCAGGACAGCTGGAACAGTGTGCCAAGCACACATGTCCAGGTGCCCAGGACCCTGAGGAACTGGTGGGCTGAGGACAGAGGACCACAGCATGACAGGTACCCGTCCAGGATGCTGCATCTCTACTCCTGTCTCACATGCACGTATATGTGCTTTCTAGCATAAGAAATAAATAAAGCCCAACAAAAATAAAATCCTCCAAGTCTAGGGAAAAAAGGAAGTAAAACATTCAAAATAATTGTGTTTAATTCTATTGCTAAGCCTATGTATGTATTGGCAATTGCCTGCCGTCCAACACGTCAGAACAAACGTTTACTGAAGCACAGCCAAATGTGGATCAGCAATAGCTTCCAAACTTTGTCACTCACTCAGCCTAATACAAATATAACTAAGCAACTACTTACAGGGCTTGGCATTCTATTGGAGATAAAAAAATAAAAGTGGCAACTAAAATAACCTCTGTCACCAAAGTTGTAATCTTACAGGGAGATAAGAAATTAACAAAACAACTACACTTTGTCCTACTAGTTAAGAATGTCTATTCTTATACAAAAATGTCTTGCTTGTAGGCTGGATTAAAGGTAGAGTTCCTCAGGTTTGGTGCTGAGCCACCTCCTCCTTGCTATCATGTCCACACAAGGAGAGAAGACTCTGACTTCCTGACAACACAAACTTCCAGGACCATCTCCCTGGACTTTTACATAAAATGTACTTCCAGTCTGCTTAAGCCAATGTTTTTTGGGAATGCTCTCTGTTCTGAATCTACTCAATAAACCTAATACAATGATCAAACTGAATTCTCAATGATTAAAGAGAGGCAACCATGGAGTGGGAATTCACAGAAAACGCAGTAAGTCCCTCAGCATCTGTGGAGGACGGTTCCAGTTACTAGCACCCTGCAGGTACTCATAATCGATGCCCAAGTTCTTGATATAAAACAGCTCGATATTTGCATGTAACCTAGGCACATCCTCCCCTATACTTTATTTCTGAGTTACTTACAATACCTAAGACAATGTAAATGCTGTATGAATAGTTGTTAGATCATATTGTTTAGGGAATGACAAGAGAAAATTGTCAGTATGTTTGGTGCAGATGCAATCCCTGGAGCCCTAACTGCACAGTACGCATTAGCAATAATGTAATACTTGTCATCCCGGGTTGGGTGAATCTGCAGATGCAGAACTGGCTGATGCAGAGAGCTGATTACATACATATTAGGCACTGAGCTAGTGGTTAATCACAAGTGAATAAATCATTATCTTCATACAAATAAAACTACAAAAAAAATGTACCCTAGCAAGAGAACCAAAAGCTTGACTCCAACTTTCTCTAACACCTCAAACGAGGAAATCCAAAAAAATAAATAAATAAATAAAGTCATTATCTTTACCCCATGCAAACAGACTCCCTTCCAATTCTCCATAACCCTCAGAATCCACACTTAAAACTTGTTCTCTTGGGACCAGCAGATAGCATAATTGTTACCTCACTGCACTCCCAAGACTTCCAAATCTCGATTGAGATTTGAGTCCCAGACAGGGTGACTTGAAACTCACATGGGACATGTGTGTGTGTGTGTGTGTGTGTGTGTGTGTGTGTGTATCCAAAATCCTGAGAGAGGAATGGAGGAGAAGGGATTGCAGCGTGGTTATCCCCCCCAGGGGGTGATTTCTTTCTTTTTGTCCTTCTGTCTCTCTCTTTCTCTTCAGCACACGTCCTATAGCAAAAATCTAAAAAAACAAAAACAAAAAACCAACCTGTTCTTTTGCTTGTACTTAAGCTCATATCCAATTGCTCACCATGTTCTAATGGGAAAATATGCTTTGTTTCAAGATTATTCTCTCCACCTATGATTTCTAATAATGCTTTTTTATTAAAAGATTTTTGCTTTTATTTTTTTCCCATTTTTTATTTTCATTTGATCACTGTATATTTTTTTACAGTGTAAAAGATGTTTTTTCCCAGCATGAACAGTGTATATTAGTCAAGTAAATGACATTACCTTATATATGATCGTTAACAGATAACTTTTCATTTTTCTATGAAATGTTTTGTTTGTTTTGTCCCTGATTCCTTCCCGCCACTCCCAATGCTTTCTAAAGTGGAGAATTCAAATATTTAATTTTTAGTTAAATACACCTTCTCCCTTCATGGGGGCCATTGCTTCTTCTAAAGGGCAGTGACCATGTATTAACCCACCATACCCAGTCCAGCTTAAATACACTGAAAAACAATTCACAAATGAGTCAGAACTAGAAATCTACTTTGCCACAGGCTCCTAGGAAGACTCAGCATCTCATATTCGGTTTGCAATGTACAAGTTGAGTATCTCTTATCCAAAATGCCTGGGACAAAGATGTTTCAGGTTTCAGACTTCTGTTTCATTTTGGACTATTTTCACAAACATAGTGAGAAATCTTGGGAATGCGATCTGAACATTCATGAAACAGGAAATTCATACTTTTCTTGTGTACCTTATACACATGGCCTACATTTTTAAATGGCAGCATTTTGACTATGATGCACCACATGAAGTCAGGTGTGAATTTCCCATGTGCGGTATCATGTCGGCATTCAAAAGAATTTGCAGATTTTCAGATTAGAGATGCTCAATCTGTAGTAACTTCAGTTAACTTCAATTGCCGTGGTGCTTTCTGGGCTGGTACGGTAATTAGCGGTACAGAGATAAGAGCAGTGAACGAGAGTTCATAACTAGTTCACAAGAAACTGAGAAGTCACTGAGACAGCCCCAGCATATGGTCTGTATTCAGGACCACATCAAATACATGGTTATAAAGCAACGCAGAACTCAAAGGCGCTACTGAAAAGAATCATGAGACTAATCCTGGGTCTAATGAGAACAAACTAAGCAGAAAAGAAATCCTGATGATACATCAATTTTGCTTTTTAAATAGGCTGTCTTTGTTCATACAAATATACGCTCTCTATATCATACACATTCAAGCAATACTCCCTCCTCCCACATTGTCACTGACCTTGTCTGTCCTGGGTAAACTTTTCTAGCTACAAATCTGAAGTTTGAGCAAGGAATAAAAATAACTTTAACATTAATTAAAGTAAGATATAAAGTGGGAAAGAGGACCAGCAGGTGGTATGGTGATTAAGGCATTGATCCCATTTGGCCACTGTGTGGTTCGAGTCCCTGACCACTGCAGTGGCTTAAAAAGCACACCAGCCATGTGTGCATCATGTCCAAAATCCCAAGAGGAGAATGGAGGACAAGGGACTGTGGCATGGCCATCTCCCTGGGGGGTGATTTATCACCTCCCCTTTCTCTGTCTTTCTCCAGTGAGCACATATGCCCTATGGCAAAAATCTAAAAAATAAAAAAATAAAAGTGGGAAAGGAAATCAGACATTACTAATTAGCCCTGATTGAAGTCAATTTTACTCAAATAGACATGCTTATGTGACAGAAGGTATGCATCTGCCTCTCTATAAATGATAATCAATTTTTAAAATCTATCATTTTGAAACATCATCTGTGAAATAAGAGATTCTGTAGTGCTAAATCATTCATTATAATCACTAGAGGCTCTAGACCAGAGTCAGGATGAAATCGGATCCAAGAGCCACTTGTGTTTAATTTTAGACTTCTTATGCCTGAGCTCACAAAGAAAAAGAAGCACCCTTGTTCTTTACAAACTCCATAGTTAAATAGTCCAAATCACGCTCCATAGATGAAGGACAGCTTAGACTATAATTAGCATCTCCAAGGGGATAATGTGAGGCATGACAGTATAATAAAAACTAATATTCTACTTGAATAAGAACTTCCTTCTATAAATATTGAGAAGGCATACCTTATTTTCTTTGTATCTACTGAGATCTGCTATACAGTATTCCTTGAATAATTTATCATAGTATTTTTTGGCAAGTCTCTTCTCCCTAGATCCATAAAAAAGGTAAGTATTACACATTTAGAAATCCAACCATAGCCTGCACCTTGGACGTACTATCAAATAAATAACACATATAATATAAATATTAATGTTCTGAAAGAGGCCTATTGTTTACATATGCATAGAATATCTGGATATTAACTATTAATAGTGGTTCTCACGGAACCAGCAGTTGGCGTAATGGCTACACAAAATACACATGGACTCCCATGTAGTCGACCACGGTTCAAATCCCAAACCCAGTGGCTTAAACTCATGCTGGGTACGTGTGCGTGTGTGCCCAAGATCCAGAGAGAAGGGACTGTGGTGTGGCCATACCCCCGGGGAGTGATTTCTCATTTTCTGTCTCTCTGTCTTTCTGGTGAGCACACACGCCCTATAGCAAAAACCTCTCCCCCCCCAAAAAAAAGAGAAAGATTAAACATAAATAAATAAATAGTGGTTCTCTCTGAGAAAGAAACTGGAGGACTGACAGCCAGAAGGAGGAAATGTACTCCTCACTTTTTTACCCTTTGTAAAATGTTTGGATTCCAAAACCATCTTCACGTACTGCTTTTCCCAAAAAGGAATATTTAAAAACAAGTATATAATAACATATTACAAGACAATACACAATATTGTAACATTTTTAAAAAGTAAGTCAAGCAATTAAGACATCAAAAACTTCCACAAGAACCAAGCCAGATTCAGTCATTTTTGTCATGGTTTTATGTCCTTGATTCAGAACTGTCCAACTAAGCCTTGACAAAGTGACAGAGTGAAGCAGAGGAGGGACATGACCCGTGTCTGGTGCATCACGCCTCTGAGGAACAAAATTACCAAGTCATGTCTGTTTCATCCTCCTCGTTCCATAAGAACCGATGATTTTCTCGTATGACATCCAAGTCTGTCTTGTCATTTTCCCTGGAAAACAAAACTATTTCAACTTAATAGAACAAAAATGGTCAACGACAGGAGGTTAAAAGAGTTCTGTAGGATTGTTAAAAGTGCGAATAAAAAATATAATACATGAAGATAGCTTTATGTGTCTGAGTGTGGATATGTATACATACATGTACATCTATGTAAAAAAACATTTTGGTATTGTCAAAAGGCACTTAAAAAGAGTGTTGCATACAGAAACCAGTTAAATGGATGGAAGATCCATTGTTTCTAGCACTGGTTTCAACTACACAAATGGTGCTTAGTTACCAAAGTCTGGGTGAGGAATCTGAATAAACACTAAACAGTAAGGAAAAATGAAAACTTATTTTCAGAATAATAAGTTCCAGAATCTAACCCAAAGTCATAACAGTACTCTCCTGAGATCTGATGTTTTAAAAGTATGAATAACTCTCCAGACCTTATTTTTCTATCGTTTCCTAGAAAGACTAAGTAAGGCAGAGAAAGAGTTTGCTGGTAGGATGACAGTTCAGTGGTGGGGTGAATGATTGCTGGGCCTATAAGCTAAATTGACAGGGAAGCTAAACCAGGGGTAGGCAAGATGGTACAAAAATTTTTAGGGCTCAACCAACTAAAAAACTAAGTCAGAGAGAAACACACACACACAACTGAGAGGCTCTGACAGCAGAGTCAAATATAGGAAGGCATTCCATGTGTGGGAAATAATAAAGTGAGGTTTCTTATTTTTCCCACCTTTAAAAAAGTAACCCCAAACACTAAGATCTACAAATTTCAAAAATCATTGCCCAAAAGACAAACAAGCATTCCTCACATATTCTCTTGTGGCAGAGTCGCCCCTGCCTCAGCAGGTGCGCAGGCAACCTGAAGCCTGCTGCCAAAGAGATGAAATTGTGACAAGTCACTTGGCTGGAAGCAGCGAACGACCTCACTCTCACAACATAACAAGAAAACTGGAACAGAAAGCAGGGCAGAGTGACAGGATCAGAAGAACGGTAGCCATGAGTCTCTAAAGTCATCCACAGTCCCTTCCTGTTCTATGTAAAACTTATGATACTTACCCCAGACGCCTGAAGTCTTCTTTTTTGCCACCATAGTATAAAATATAGTCATTTACCAACTTTGCATGCCTTTGATACTGAAATGCAAAAAGTTAAGGATTTCATTTGCTAAGGGGTAGTTATGTGTCATGATACTTCAGTGGGTGAATAAAAGCATAGTATGGGGACCAGCAGTTGGTGTAATGGCTGTGTTGCTGGACTCCCATGTAGCTGACAGCAGTTTGAGTCCCGGACCCAGTGGCTTAAACTCACGCCAGATGCGTGTACATGTGTGCCCAAGATCCCGAGACGAGAATGGAGGAAAAGGGACTGCGGTGTGGCCATCTCACTTTCTGGGATGGCAGGTGGCATGGTGGTTAAGGATGCTGGATGCCCATATGGCTGATCACGGGTTGAGTCCTGGACCTGGCGCCTTGCTTTCTCTTGCTCTCTCTCTCTCTCTCTCTCTCTCTCTCTCTCTCTGTCTCTTTTCTTGGCCAAATTGAAAAAATAACAACAACAAATGGAATTAAATAAATAATTCTTTAGGAAAAAAAGCATAGTATGAGTCCATTTAGCTTTTTTTAATATTCAAATATTACATGTTTATACATTAAAAACATAGAGAAGGATAACTGTTACAGTGAAGATTACATGTAAAAGTGCTTTTACTTTCTACTAAATACTGTTTGTACTGTTTTGAATGTTTCAAACGCATACTGCTCTTGTGATGTTTCTCTACCTCTACCTGGAGAGAAAGAGCATCCTACTCTACTACTAGATCACAGGAGCCTCACACTGCCACTCATTCTAACAAGCACAAGAAGAATATTTAAAAATTATAGTTACTAGAGTATGATTTACAATTTCATTATTATTAAATATAATGTAGTTATTTTAGTAATGATAAAGTCTTCAGATAAAAGATGCAACTTTTATAATATTAAATCCTGATATTGGTCTTTCAAAAAAAGCAAATATAAGAAATTGGACATAGTTTTATACTTTACTAGTCAAAGATATATGATATTCTCATTTTTGTTTTAAAAAGCTCGATGGCATGCTCTCTAGAGCTGAATACTCAGCTGTACCTAACAGAGTTGAACTCACCTTCTATAATACTATCTGTGACAATATTATATTAAAGATATACTGCAATTTTATTAATCCTACTGTATCCTAACAGAATATTTAATTAGATGATGACACTTCCAAAACCGGTAATGAAACAGCGTTTCAGAAAAAAGAAGAGAGAAGCCAGACATCTGAAGATCTGAGCTCTAGCTCTTGATCTATCATTAACTGGTCACATGACCACAGTACGTCACTTCACTTATTAGGCTGGGATCAGGAAACGTTTTCTGTAAGGGCCAAATGGTAAATATTTCAAGCTTTGCAAGCCCTAGGGTCTTTGGTGCAACTGCTCGGCTCTGCCACTTTAGCATGAGGGCAGCCGCAGACAACACACACC